>NC_064852.1:119096951-119396951 GCF_024139225.1 Suncus etruscus
CTCCTTGGCTTTAGTAGTGTTCGTTAGTAAATTGGGAGTACAAAGAGCATGAACTTCACAGAACTGCTTTGAGGAAAAAATGTTCATATGCACATCTAATTTATACACTGTCTTTTCTAACCTATACTTGAATTATTTTAGGGATGGATAGTTTAGCACCTCATAAAATAGCACAATCCAGGGTGAGGACCCTTTATTTAAACTGGCCCCTGTCTATTCCCTTGAAATTAACACCCATCTGGCCTCGTTTATTTATAAAGGAGAGCCTTTCTATAGAATTAAAGTAGGGTTCTAGCCCATGCAACACAAAGCTAGCCATCTCTGGAGAAGAGGGCAGAACAAGCCCCCCATCCCCGCATCACCATGCCCATTGCATCCATCACCCAGAATCACCATTTTCCTGAGGGCCCTGACTCATCACCCCTCTATGATTCTCTTCAGGGACACCAATCTGACCAAACTGCAGGTACGCTGTTTCTTGGGCTGATATCACCAGGGTATTTTAGAGGAAGTGTGGGTACCCTCCCCCACTTTGACCCTGTTATCTTCCTTCTCCCAGAAGCCCAGGCAACTGAGTACAAGGCCATAACATAGTAGAATCCATAACAGTGCTTTCAATTTCTAGGCAACTTTATTTGTTTGATGCTGCCATCCCAATTTAACAGAATGGGTAGCTAACAACAAAACCTAACTAAACCTTCTGTCATTGTATTAATGACTTCATTGGAGATACAATAATTTTCACAGGTGTGCTTACTACTGGTACTTTTTCTTTTCTTTTTTTTTTAAATCTTTTCCTTTTTTTCTTTCTATTTTTTTTTTCAATAATTGCTTTCACTTATCTGGAAAACAAATGTATTACGGTCAACTATGTGATGCATTTTCTTTAGACAAAGTAAAAAAACAGGATTCTAGGTGAACAGTATGTTTGCCAATGTACTACTGGGCTCAGTGTCCTGGACAGTGTCCAGCAGAAGGCCAAAGTGCTCAGCTGGGATCACAATCCAGGGCAGACTCATCTCCTATTGACATATTCCAGACTTCAGTAGTGTTCCTCGATGAAGAAAGCCCTCAAGCCTTTGAAGCAAGCTGGTTGCTGCCAGGTTGTGATATAGCTTACAACTTTTATTTTGTGCTTTATCTGATGGCCAGTTTAGCACTTGGCATCAGAAGTCATTTTTGCAGGTATCTATACACACTTTAAGTTTCATTAATGAACAGTGCAGACCCCAATGCCCAAGGGGTTCAGTTTAAGATCAGTTTAAGATCAGTTTAAGTTTAAGGGCATATGGAACACAGAGAATGACATACTGTGTAGTACACGGTGGTGATATTTTAGATCACTGATGTCAAGATCCCCAAGTCCTGAAATGATTGCCACCAACAGCCCAGTATACCTTCCTCACCCCTATATTTTCAATGATCATTTCAAACAACTGTCACTTTAGGACTATCCCAGCCTCCCCACGAGCAGAAGAAAACAAATTTGCTCAGACCTCTGTTTCTAAGATATGTGTGTTATTTCTCCTGCTCACTAAAAACTTAACCATCAGAAACAGGGCATTGCACAAAATGGGTCTTATTAAAAGGTGAAAGATTGAATTTCAACCTAAAAAAATGTGACAGGAGGGCAAAGCTTTCCTATCTCATCTCTTACCCCCAGATGGAGCCCCTGCAAGTTATTTCTTTCTTATTTTCAAGGATGGATTTTAAGGGAAGCAGTTGGGCCTTCCTGCTGTTGTCTGGGGATTCAAGGTCAAGAAGTTAAACTTCGAAATCATTAAGAACTCTAGCCTAATTGTTTTATGTGTATATAAAAAAAGAAACTTAAGGCCTTGATGCTTTTATTTGGGCCAATTTGCTGAAACCCAGCACTCGACTTAAAGGTGACGGCAGCCTCCCTAATTTGAAGTCACAACTGCCAGGTTCCATCACGACGTCAATTCTGGATAATGCCAAAATATCACAACTTGATGAATGAAGAAGCTGATTAAAGCTGGTGAGGAAAAATGCGAGGAAAGCCTCCTTCACATGTGCCTCGAGTCTTTTATCTAAATCCCAACACTGATTTCGAAGTTAACAGATATTGATGAGGTCATGACTCGATGCTAGTTTGCAAGCTTGGTTCTGGGAACACAATGAGGCACCATAATCAAGAACAAAACAGGGGCCGGCGCAGTGGCGCTAGAGGTAAGGTGTCTGCCTTGCCAGCGCTAGCCTAGGACAGACCTTGGTTCGATTCACCAGCATTCCATATGGTCCCTCAATCCAGGAGCAACTTGAGTGCATAGTCAGGAGTAACCCCTGAGTGTTACTGGGTGTGCCCCCCCCCAAAAAAAAACAAGAACAAAATGAATTTTTAAAAATCACCCTTCTAGCTTTTACAGACTCTACAGGTATAAGTATCAAGTGTTTTTTATGTTCCAGGGTTCTCATATAATTTAAAGATAGTTAACAAGGTGCACCAATGTTCCTGAAAAGCTTATATCAAGCCAGAGAAGCAAAAGGACACAGTAGTATCAAAGAGGACCTGAAGATCTAAAGGAATCCTGCAGACACAAAGGCAGAGAGGACCAGTGACAGAAACATGGTCAGGGCATGTGAATTTTGAATTTGGACATGGAGATTAGGACAGAGGAAAAGGGAAAAGACATCCACGGGTACAGCATGAGAAAAAAGGGCAAAACAGTTATTTTGGATGAGCAACAAGAGCTAAATAGTAGAACAGAAGAGGCAGGTGAGGAAGAAGAAAACAAATGATTGAGTTAAATGTGGATGAGAAAACACATTTTTTGAGGGGGCTGAAAACCAAGCTGAGAGGCTAGATTTTCTGTCCAAGGCACTCTTTCTGGGGGCAGAAAGAGGGGTAGAGAGGGCTGCTGGCCTGTGAAATATTTGAACCACAGAAGAGATGACTGGCTTCTGAGTCAGATTCACCTGAGTTCTACAGTCTTCCTGTAAGACAGTCCCAAAGACACAATGGGATGCTTGAATAAAGGTTAAGAATCAAAGGGCAACATGGGTATCAGTTATCAAGGAAAATGCAGGCATGAGTGAAGGTAATGGATCTTGGTGTCCAGCTTTACTGAGATCTTGAAAGCAAGGTCAGGGAAGGTTCAAGGTTCCCAGCTTTGGTGATCAAGAGAAGACTGGACTGTCGTAAGGAAGAAAATGTTTTTGACTGTGAAGAGTCCTGGGTTAGCAGGGAATGTGGACAGGACATCATGTGTAGCCTTTAGCCTGACAGTGGGACTCCTACCCTGATGGGACCAGAGATGACACAAGAGATCAAGGCTGATGTATTCGAAGGAAAAAAAGGCCTTTCCATGGAGAAACTTTCTAACTCAAAAATGAAAATGCTAAATATTAACAGATAATGTGTCTGATAATAAAACAGAGAGAAGCACATCTTCGCAGATTATTTTATTTCACTACAGCTCTCGGGGGGATCCTATCCATTATAACGCAGAATAAACTTTTGTAGAAATTCAACATATGGTCTATTTACATAACAAGCATCACAACTCCAAATTAGCCATTTTGATATGTCAAGGAAATAACACCTTCATAGCAGATTACTTCAAAAAGGGGGAAGCAAAAAAGGAGAAAGATTCATTTTTTTTTGCCTATAATTATGTTTACCAGGATTTTAACTGTTTGTATCATGAGAATCATCCTTTAATTGTATGATTCCACTCGAAGGCAAACCAGTAATGGAATGAATGTGCTGAATTACTCACAATCATTTGGGGGGATTAATACACAGATGCCTTCACTTAAATCTGGTCAATTCATCTGCTTGCTATCTATCCTGGTATCTGTCTACACTCGGGAAAGATGCTGTTCTGGGTACAAAATTGATAATGACGATATACTTCAGTCAGCAAAAACAACAGTAAAAGATGATATTGTGTGGATGTACCACAGTTTCTTTATCCTCTCATCTGTTCTTGGGAACTTGGGTTGTTTCCAGATTCTGGCTATTGAGTGCTATAGTGATGAAATACTATGCAACTAGGAAAAATGAAGTCATGAAATGTATTTAGTATGGGTGGATAGGGAGTGTACTATGCTGAGAGAAATGAGTCAGAGGGAGAGGGATAGACATAGAATGATCACACACATCTGTGGGACTAAAAAATGATAGTATGGTAATAATATTCAGAGACAACAGATATAAGGGCCAGGAGGGTCTGTCTATGTAGGAAGCTTTCACAAAGAGCTGGGGAGTGCAGTTAGGGCAGAGAAGGGACCACTCTACCTATGACAGTTGGACATTATCACTCAGGACGATGACTATGTGTTGAAAGGAGGTAAAGTGTTATGCATGATACCCCTTCAGTATCAATACTGCAAACCACAATGTCTAAAAGAAAAGACAGGCAGACAGATGAGAAAAATATCTGCCACACAGGCAGGTAGGGAAGAGAGGAGAGGAGAGGACAGGAGGGCTACTGGGGCCATTGGTGGCAGGAAATGTGCACTTGTGAAAGATGTTGTACATGTATGACTGAAACTCAATCATGAACAACTTTGTGACTTTAAAAAAAAACTAATTGTGTTAGGAACAACCTTGTAAACCATGGTATTTAAATAAAGTAATTCCAATTCCTTTTTTAAATAACTACAAAACATCTACAGAAAATGACTAGGAAAGAGGAGCTATGAGTAAGCAGTATTTGTCTAGACAAACCTTCCTCTCCTCTTCCCATATGGCAAGGCAGGAGGCAGCAGCTTAGAGCAACTTCATCCATTTTATCAAAAACAGTGGTCAGAAGGTCCTGTTCTAGCTCATCTCCTAAGATGTTGATAAAAATTGTATAAAGATGATAAAGACTCCCTTCTAGGGATGTTCTTTGCGGGGAGTAAATGGGGGATGCAGGGATACTAGGGAATCATGTGAGGCCCAGACCCCAACTTGCTTTAGACTCCATAGGCTGAGCTCACTCTGGCCTCCAACCTTGGCATTTTCACGCAGCGCTGAACGTTCATAGTTAATGACAGCACAATTCTAGCAATAAACTGAAAAAGGGCTCGAGGATTCTCCTCTCCTGATCATTCCCAGGGCAGAACTGTAGCAGGTGCCCAGAAAGACCTTTCTTTCCCAACTTGAAATAAAATTTAATATAGCAGAGACAGGAATGTAAAGAGGAAAAATTGACAGTTTTTCCTCTTCCTTTCCCAAATGTTAAGATTTTACCGTCCTCTTAAATATTCTCTGTGTTCAAGTGGTTCTATTTTATGCCAATTATCCTTTGGGATGTCTAGTTGGTGTGCATAAAAAAACAAACAAGATACAGAATTTGACACATTTTTTTTTGTTCTGCTGCTCCATAAAATAGGTTTGAACAGAGCTTGAGTTTAATACAAAACTCGTAATTAAAGACAGCGGTATTATTTGCTTTGTCAAATAGAAAAAAAAAAAATCCAATGTTGGGTTTTCCCACAGTTAGAGATCCAGCAAATATAGATCATCACAGATATTTTTAAACACGACAGTTAATCTGCCCTCATCCCCACAACACGGCATAGCTTGCTGGTTAAATGACAATTTTATATAAGGTCCCTCAAATACTTGATCCAGATGGCAATTAAGATGGTAATCTTAATCTGTCTTGGTAAAGAATCGTCCAAAATCACCAGCTGGATTATTTGATTTTTCTTTCTTTCCTTCCACCACAAGGTGATTTCAGACACCCTGTTCCTTTTCCCTGTCATTCTGTATACCTACTTAACCTCCAGTGGGGGAAACCCAATTCATCACAGAATCAAGAACCAGCTAACGCATGTCTTAAAGGTGACCCGACCCTGCTCTTCCAAATACCAGCATCAAAATCTCTCTGTTCTCAAAGTTCTAAAAAATCCAGCTCTCCCTCCTTGATTTAGGCGAGGATTGGTAAAGTTGTGATTTCTGTGTGTGTGTGTGTGTGTGTGTGTGTGTGTGTGTGTGTTACATTAACAAAATGTTTAAATACACCGTGAAAAAATATTCTACATAATTTATTTCCCCTCCCAAGACTGCGTCTGCGTTTGAACTTCCAGGTTTCTGAGCCTTAGTTCCAAGAGCCTGGTGCTCCTAGTCCACTCGCTGTAGAACGGGGAAATGCGGTCCAAGAAAGCAGCTTCCCAGGGCACAGCTCGGACATTCACGACCGTCCCTGGAGAGCTGGGAGCCCCCAGAAGTCGACGCACTCCCCCAACCGCCGCACCCCGAACCCCAACCCCCCAACTGGCCGTGTCCACTGGCGAGGGCGCGGGAGGCACGGAGTCGCCTCCGGGAGCCCGTTAGGATCCAGCCCAGCACCGACGCCTGCGATGGATGATGATGCCCCAACCGGGCAGCGAGCGAGCGGGCGAGGCGGAGCGGGGGACGGACCAGAGAGCGGGGTGCAGAGCCGCGGAGAAGTGGAGCGAGCGGGCAGAACTGTCCCAGCGCCTCCCCAACAGCCGCTGCCAGGGTGCCAGGCCGCGGACCCCGAGTCCACTTGTTCAGACGCGCGGGCGCGACCGCATCGTCCCGAGACCGGGACGCAGCGCGGGGTGGGGTGGGGGGCCCCCGTTTCTCGGCCGGCGGGCGATGCAGGGCGCGGATTTCTGGAGGACCTGCATCCGAGCCGCTCGGAGCAGCGAGCGCGGGGAGGGCAGGTCCCGGCCGAGCGGGCAGCTCGGCAGCTCGGAGCCAGAGGGCGGCGCAGAGACTCCGAGAGGACCGGAGTGTCGGGGTGCGGGGACAGAGGCGGCGGGCGCTCCCCCAGGGCTGGGGGGGGGCCAAGACGAAGGGGAGCCGGACCGGCCGCCCGTCCCCCGACCCGTCGGGGACCCCCAATCGCTCCCCGGGCGCGCAGAACCGCGCAGCGCCCGACTCCGCTCGAGCCGCGCGGGGCCAGTCCGGGAAGGACCGAGACCGCGGCGGCGCCGAGATGGGGGGCCACACCCTGCGCCCCGGGAGCCGGCGGGGGCTGGGCGGCTCCGGCTGCGGAACGCGAGGCCCGGACCGAGCCGCCACCGCCGCCTCTTCTTCCTCCACCTCCTCCTTCTCCTCCTCCTCTTCGTCCTCCGTCCCGGCCGCGCAGGCCCCGCCGCGCCCGCCCGAGCTCCGCGTCCCATCCCGAGGTCCGGGGCTGGCACGGGGGAGACCCACGGGGGTCCCTGCTTACCTCGGGGCCGGGCTCCGGCCGTTCCGTCCGTCCCGAGCCGGGGGGCGCGGTCGGCGCCGGGGGTTCAGCGGCCCCTGCGGCGCCGAGGGCGGGACGAGCGGGAGCCGCTGCCGGGGCCGCGCGCCGTCCCGAGCTCGCTCCGCGCACCCCGCGCTCGCGGCCCCCCGGCCTGCCCGGGTTCCTTCCTGCAAGGACCGACCCAAGTCGGGCTCGGAGCTGCCAACGCCGCCGCCCGGGCCGGGGCTCGGCCGTGCCCGCCCCCCGATGCCACTCACCCGGGCGCACACGCACCCCCGAGCCCGCGCCCCTCGCTCCACCGGCGCGCACCCCGGTCGCCGCCGCCGCCGCTCACGCCTCTCGCCGGGGCTTGGAAGCGGTTCACACGCGCATTCTGACACACATCCCTTCCCTCCCCACTTTCTAGAAGAATCCCCCGTACCGCTTGCATTCCCCACTTTGCACGCCCACCTCCTTGGCTTCTCCCCCACCAAACCCCCTTCCTTAATCAGTCCCGCTTATTCCAAGATTTGGGGTGGGGAGATGAAATCGCAGCTCACACGTGTTGCAGAAGTGTCCTCCACCCGTGCCCTGGAGAATGAACTTTGCCCGCGCCCCCCTGGCCCGACCCCCCCGACTCATCATTGCATCCCACCCCAGCCCCAGCACCCCCAGCTCTGGAAAGGAAGGTGCTTTCCGGGGGGGGCAAGCCAAGCTCACCTGGTCCGAGAGCCAATTTCCAAATGACCTGCCAATCGGGGCGCCGAGAAGGATTTGGGGTGACCTTAGGCTCCCTAGGGCGGCTGGTGCGCGCGAAGCTCCTGCAGGCTGGGTGGTGGGAAACGGGTGTAATAATCGAGTTCCAAAGAGAGAGAGAGAGAGAGAGAAAGAGACGCCCTGGGTGGGCGCCAGCCCCGGGGTTCTTGCCTGGGAGGGGAGTCCAGCCCGCGGGGAGAGGCAAGGAAGGCAGTTTCCTAGTCCTATCCGTGATGGAAGCACTTTGGAGAACACACCTCTTCCAGAGGCAGTCGAGTGAAATGCAGGCAGTTTTCCAATTCAGTTGTTGTGTTTCAGAGGGTAATTTCTTGGCCTCCCTCTTGCTCGATGCATTTAACTCTCAGTGGCTCGTGGGGAATCAGAGCCCCTTGCAAATAACAGACCCCCCTGCAAAAACTGGAGATGCCTTCGCGCGCGCACACATACACCCAAACTCTCAAACTCAGTTTTCACCACCACCACCACCACCACCACCACCACCACCACCACCACCACCACCACCACCACCACCACCACCACCACCACCACCACCACCACCACCACCACCACCACCACCACCACCACCACCACCACCCAACCCCCACCACCACCATCCGACCCCCCCCACCCAACCACCACCACCACCACCACCCAGCTCACCCCAGGGGACCGCAGAATGGGACCATTGTTTGATGTTCAGTAATTTATAATTTGAAATGAAACACAAAAACCTTAGGTAAAGTTCAAGTTTGTTAACATAATATGTCTCTGTTGACAGAGTATAGCCATCATAAGAAATCGAGCTCCAAGTGAAGGAACTTATCATTGGTTTATTTGGCTTCTTACCCGGCTGGCTGGTGTATGGATCATGTAATTATTTCGCAGGCATTTGTAAATACTGGTTTAGACCTTCAATAATCAGACCAAAAAGGTGTTGTTTATTTTTTAACAGATAAACTAAAGTACATAGAGATGAAATAATTTATCTAAATTATTTATTTACACAAATAATTATGATTTAATCATTTAGTTATTTAGCTAATAGAGGAAAGGTGGGAACCCTCAAACAACAACTGTGCCCATAAAACAGGAAAAGTTGCTTCTGGAAGTCTTGTTAGATAAACATATAAAGAAGACAGTTCCTATTGCTTGCTAAATTCAGGTATAAACTGTGAATTTTAAATTATTTAGCTGGGAACTGGTAATTTTTATATCCTCTGGCAAAATGTTTAAGTTGGGAGGTCTCCCGATAGCTAGAATTCCAAAATGAATAATAAATTGCCTAAGAAGGGCTTTGGAATTAACATTAAACTCAGTCTTCTTTTCTTTCTATTACCACCTTATAATCTTCCCAGGACTCCAGATCTAACAAAGGCAAAATGCTTTTAAGAACGAATACAACTAGGGGGAAGAAATGTTTTCAGACACAGGTAGCCGGCCTTTTATGGTTGAGGGCTATTTCCCAGCAAGTAAGTAGTAGCCATAGAATAACTCTTATGTATACTCAGTACAAAATTGTCAAGGCATTGAACTGATGGAAAAAAAGTTAATGGGAACTAGGAGTATAGTAGTAGCTACTGTACCTCAAACTAGATGAAAACATTCTCTACTGGGGATAGAAACTAACCTGAAAAACAGCAATTATAACATAACTTGAAAAAAATAATTACAGCTTTTAAAAGTTAGCTAAGGGAAATCAACCTAAATCAGACTTTTAAAATATTTTATAGACAGTGAATACCCAGCTTAAGTCTTTTGTTATTTAAATAAATTTACTCTAGGAAAAATTAAAATTTCTCTTTCTGGGAGAAAAGGTTTAAAAGGATATTAAAAGTATGTTAAAATTGTTATATCAAATAACTCACAAAGATCTATTTTAGAGGGGCTGGAGCAGTGGCACAAGTAGTAAGGCGCCTGCCTTGCAAGTGCTAGCCTAGGACAGACCGCAGTTCGATCCTCCAGCCTCCCATATGGTCTCCCAAGCCAGGAGCGATTTCTGAGCGCATAGCCAGGAGTAACCCCTGAACATCACCAGGTGTGGCTGAAAAACCAAAACAAAAAGAAATCTAAGTGATTTTAAAAGCATACGAATTATATTCTCTTAATTACATGGAGTTATAAAAAAAGAAATAAAATATAAAATATGAATGGCTTAATATTGTACTAAATATTGAAAAATTCTTTGAAAGTAACATTATTTGACATTTTGATCAGGTTATCTGTCTAATGCTAAGTAATACTCTTTTCAACGTGCTTTTTTATAATTATCATTGCTAGATCTTTTTATGTGCAAGAGGAAATTCTCTTTTCTTTAAACAAACAAAAATCATAGGAGTAAGCATTTTTCTAAGGATGAGAAAAATTATTTCCTTATTTAGGTGGAAGGGATGCCCAAGAGGCCAGAGTGGACCTGATGGTGGGTTCTCAGCCATCTAGACCCAAGTTTGAATTCAAGGGCTTGGGGTATGGGGTTGCTCAGGGCCTACAATGCTGGGAATCATTCACACCCTGAGGACCTCAAGGGGCCCCAGTTCTACAGCCCAGGATGTGGAGGAATATGTGGATTTAGGGATTGCACCAGTCAACTGCATGCAAAGAATGTGTCTTAACTCCTGTAGTATCTTTTCAGCCCCTGGCTTTGAGCTTATATTTTGATATAGCTATTTTAAGTGTGTCTGCTTATTCCATCTCTATTGCTACTTAGACCCATTTCCCCAGGTGTTCATTGTTAGCACAGGGGAGCAACTTCCTGGTCTTCCTTCAGGATTACACTTTATTTTAGCACTGATTTTATTTCAATGCCATATTATTTTCTCATTCCACCCTAGATTCTTTCCACTCTGAGATTATGCCTGACCCTCTGGTTCTTTAAGTGTGGCCATTTGGAGCATCAGAGTTCAGATTCATGGAAGCAACTCAGATCCCAAGAGCCTCTTTGAGGTCATAGTCAGTTATCTATTTGAATGACATCTGGGAAGTGGTGGTGACAGAGTGATGTTAGTTGCTAGGCTCCAGATCCCTGAACCACGAAGCTCTAGGCATTATTCAGAGCTGCTGAAAACTTGATCATTAGAGAGAACCTTGACTTTGACTAAGTGCAGTGACTGGGTGGAATCTGGGGGTCTTTCTTGGGGAGGAGATGAAGGTGTCCTGTGTATAATGGCTCTTTCAGTTGTTCACAAATATTCCAGTCTTCTCGTAAACATGTGGTTCATGTGCAAGCCCCCATCCCACTAAAGCACATGTAACCTTTGACTTGTTTCATCCCAGGGAAAGTAAATGGAAGTAGTAATTTTAATCAAAAGTTTACATCTTGCTCATTCAAGCCTCAGTTTCTTTCTCCAACTCAAACCAGCAAGTTTCCCTGTTTGATCAATGAGAGTGAATGAGAACAACAGTGACATCCTAAGTAAAAAAAATAAATAAAAAGCAAGAAATAACGTGTTTCTCTCAGTCATTGGGGTTTAAGGGATGTCTTGCTTCCTCATTACAATTTGGTTTAATTCTAATTAAAACTAGGGAGGAAGAAACCAATTGAAAGGTGCCTTATGATAAATAATGAAGGTCAATAATTTCAACAAATGCTTTTTCTTTTTATGCCTGGATGTGCCACAAACATTTGATTTAATAATATTTTAAATCAACTTTTAAGTGGTTTAAATAAAAATATTTAAATAGAATTTCCTGGCTTTCTTTGTCCTCAGAACAATTCTGTCTGAGGCAGATAAAAGTTTGAAACTCCACTTGCATGCCCCACCCATGGAAAATTCCCTGAATCATTTCTCTTATCCACTTTCCAGGTACAAACTAAGGACTCTGAACTGATGAAGTCACTGACTCTCAGGGCAAATTCAGCAAAACTGTCTATAAAAGGATCTTAGAGTAAAATATATTTGGATTTGAGTTCTCTTTTGCAACTACTTAGTTCTGCTGTTTCGCAGGAAAAAAGTCCAGAAACTGTATACAAGGTACGTAGCTATATCAAAATTACATGTTCTCTAGGAACCAGGCTTGGGCCCCTGTAGACTGTGGACCATATTGGCTTTTTTTTTACCTAGAGGAGGGTAGAATGCAAATAGAATAAATGTGTCTCTTGGTCACTCTGGTGTTCATTTCATATATACACCCACATTTGAACTATTATGTGAGTTTAAGAAACTAGGGCCCAGCTCACTTCATGAAGCTCACCACAAAGAGTGGTGAGTGCATTTATAGAAATAACTACACAAAGAACTACCATAATCATGTGAATGAATGAGGGAACTGGAAAGCATGTCTGGAGTACAGGTGGGGGTGGGGTGGGATGGAGGGAGATTTGGGACATTGGTGGTGGGAATGTTGCACTGGTGAAGGGGGTTGTTCTTAACATGACTGAAACCTAATCACAATCATATTTGTAATCAAGATGTTTAAATAAAGAGAAAAAAAGTAAAAAAAAAAAAAAAAGAAAAAAGAAACTAGGGCCCAAGCAGTGGTGCAAGCAGTAAGGTGTATGCCTTGCCATCACTAGCCTATGACCACGGTTTGATCCCCAGCATCCCATATGGTCTCTCAAGCCAGGAGCAATTTCTGAGCGCATAGCCAGGAGTAACCTCTGAGCATCACTGATGTGGCTCAAAAACAAATATTATATATTATATATAGATATATATACATATACATATATACATATATATTAAAAAGAAACTTCTTACTAAGTATAAGTAATACATAATTATTTTTTAATCTAGGTGGGCTCTTATGATCTACAAAAAGGAGCAATAAAAGATTAGACACAGGGTCAGAACAATGGCACAGCAGATGGGACTTTTAACTTACTCATAGTCAACCCTAGTTTGATCTCCAGCATCCCATATGATCTCCCGTGAACCCACCAGGAGTAATCCCTAAGCACAGAGCCAGGAGTAAGCCCTCAATACTACCAGATATTATACACACCCCCAATAAAGACTAGACTTTTTTCAATATCCATTATCTGCATAATAATAAAGAAATATCATGACAGAAGTTATACAAAAACATTAGATATATATGACTACATAAAACAACTATCTCTGTACAGGGAAAAGTGTCATAAACAATGGCCTAATGGGAGCAAATCTACACAATGATGATTTAAACAGAAGAAAATAGAGGCAATGCAAATACACAACAGAAAAGAACCGTTTGTGGTTCTAAAAGAAAATAGGCACAGAATATTAAAAAATGATTCTTAAAATGAGGAATATATACTAATATGTACTATAGGAAACATAACCTCAACAATGATTAGAGAACAAAGAAAAACAAGATGTTATTTTTTTACTTATCAGGCTGACAAAATATTTTTAAATCAAATGTTTGTGAGTGTATATAAGAAATAACTTTTGTCCTAACTGGCTTGTATGAGAAATATTTTTGGAAGGCAATTTACAGTATCTACATATATATTCAGTTGTGCATTTCCACCATCAGTAACCTACACTAACAGAAATAATGTGTATAAAAATATTTATATGTATACTATTATAGTATTATTTTTAGGCATCCAAGAAATTGGACCTCATCTTAACATTTATAAAGGATGATGAAAACTGGATTCATGAACATTCTGGGATAATAAATATTCTGTTTTAAAATGAGTGGTATATGTTTTTCTCACCTAAATGAGCATTCCTAATATTCTTTTGAATGATGAAGGTAACCAGAATCACTTGACTGTTTTGTGTTGGTAAAGGGTGGAAGGGGACGAGAGGGAAATGTGTGTATCTGGAAGGAGGTAGATCTGACTGATGGAGGTGAGGAATTTTCATTTGTACCTTTGTCTACTTCCCCTTTTGTCTCTTTTGAATATTGTCTTTATTTTTTCAGCTTTTCAAAAATATAAAGATATTGTCAATAGCCCAGAAGAGCCTATAAGGACACTGACCATTGCCCAGGGGTTGAAGACTGGACAGACGGCTAGTTAAAGGCCCATCCAAAGCCATGAGTCACCCTCCTGGTGTTCTGGTGGCAGCAGATGAAGCTGTTAGGACCTGGAACCAGTGCTCTGTTCAGAACATTTCCAGAAAGTGGAGGCTTGGGGAGAAAAAAGATGGATAACCTTGCTGACCTGAGGGTAAAACATGTTGGAATCAGACTAGAAACCTCACTGTCCCTTGGCTGAACTTGCTTGGTTCACTCACTTAGGGGGGTCAGTGTGAGGATTAGCTGCTCACTGCGGAGTGTTGTTTGTTTTGTCTATTTTATTTTAGGTTAAAAACTATTTCAGAAGCACTTGACTGAAATATATATATGCATATATCTCTTATGGAGGGATTTTTGTTGTTGGTTTCAAGGTTACCTGCCAAGATGAGTTCAATTCTAATTTCATTCAATTTTAATTGTGCCAGTCGGAAAACAAGTGACACTCATGTCTGTGGGTAAAATAGGTAATCATTCATTCAGTTTGAGTGCATTCATTAATTCCTTCTTATGTATTAGTATCTTCTTTTACCAAGAGTAATTTTCTTAAATAAAATTTTTATCGTATCACCATGAGACACACAGTTACACAATTGTTCAAGATTTCACTCATGCAATGTCCAACATCCTTCACCAGTCAATGTCCTCACTTTTCTTTCTGCCTTTTCCCTACCTACCTCAATGGAAAACATTTTTTCTTCTCTCTCTCTCTCTTTCTCTCTCTCTTTCTCTCTCTCTCTCTCTCTCTCTCTCTCTCTCTCTCTCTCTCTCTCTCTCTCTCTCTCTCTCTCTCTCTCCCTCTCCCTTCCTCCCTCCCACCCTACCCCCCAGAGTAGTTTTGTCAGTCTAATTCCTAATTCAGCAGAAATCTTCCTTTACGTGTTAGTTAAAGAATGTACTCTGAAGCTACACATAATTAGAGAATATTTCTTAACTAATAAACCAAAATGCACTGCTCTTGTTTTGAGAAGCCACACTAAAGAAAGGGAAAATGCATCTTGTAGACCCAAACTGAATATTTTAAAAAAATCTCCAAATTCTTCCGGGCTACAAAATCAAATGAGCAAATATCAGTAGGGCATTTTTCTGGTTGTTGTTTGGACTCAGATTTTGAGTCCAAATCTTCCCATATGTGAAGTTGGCTTTACCTCAAGTAGAACATGAGAAAAGTGGAAAGCAGTAGCAGTGTGGTGATATTGTCTGGCTGCATAGCAAGGACCTATGTCATGACCCAGATTGGATGAAGGCAGAAATAACAGGAATCTATTGGCTCAGTTCTGAAGACTTAAAACTTTATGATCAAGTGCTAGTCAGATTGTAAAGGAAGATGCTGCCATCCTGTCTCCTGAATTATAGATGGTTAACTTTCTTTTTTGTCTCTTCATTTTACCTGTCTTTTGGTCTAAATTATATTATTTTATTTATTTATTTATTTATTTTGGTTTGGGGGACATTGCCAATGGTGCTTAGGGCTTAAGGGGAGACAATATAAGATATTGGGGGAATGCATACAGATCAGCCGCATGTAGGGTAAATATATTGCCTCCAAATTTCTCACTTTTATAAGAATAATTTTATTGTAGTAGAGACCATTCTACTGGCTTCTTTAAAAACCTCTTTTAAAATAAAGTTTACTCTGAGGTTCTGGAAGTTAAGAGTTCATTATCCATTTAGGGAGAAGGAGGAACATAATTCAACTATAACTGTTGATAAATAATACAGTAAATAGTAAATGTGGTGACTGATACAGGTGACCTTGGATTTCTTTTTAGGCCCTGTGATTTACAATATTGATACTGGCAAGGTTTCCTGAATAAAACATTTCATCACCACACCCTTCACCAATAGCAGCTTCCTTCCACCATGTCCCAAAGTGCCCCCCCATCCTATTTGTACCCTCATTATCTACAGTGATGTATGTCTGACTTAAGATAAATTCTTGGTTTCTGTTGCTTTTGGGTATTTGTTGTTTCCTTATGATGTCTCTTTATCTCCTACACATGAAGAATCTATCCCTTTCTTTCTGGCTAATTTCATTTGAAGGGCACAAAACTCTATACAGAAAAAATATTTGGGGGGCCAGAGCAATATCACAGTAGATATTTGCCATTGCATGCTGCCACTCAGGTCCAATTCCTGGTGTCCCATATGTTCCCCTGAGCCCACCAGGAGTAATTTCTAAGAGCAGGACCAGGAATAACCTTTGAGCACAGCTGGATGCAGCCCCAAAACCAAAAAATAAAATAAAAAAGGGCATTTCCCACTTGTATAATCATTGTATTACTATTCACAATAGCCATATTCTGAAAACAACCCAAATGTCCAAGAATAGATGACTGGATCTAGGACTCTTTTACTCAGAGCCCACTAACTCTACTTTTCAGGTGATCTACTCTATTCTTCTTCCCATGTTCCTATTGTTTTCAGTGCATTCTTCTATCATAGAAATTAAGTAATTTTTATCTCCCTAAGAGACCATAGTGCCCCCTAAGAGCAGGAACAATGCCTTTTCAATCTTGGTATCTAGATCAGTGCCTGACCAGACAAGGGAATAAATAGACAATGGTATAATATTCACCTTTTGAAGAATTCTAATCTATATTGACACTTGCATTCTTTTTGCATAACAATATACCCAAATCTATACTCTCTTCTGTGAAACAAAATGATGTACAAATTTGAAAATTAAAAACAAAAAGAAAACATGTTGGATATATTGTGACATTATTGACAGAAAATTCTTGGTAGCTGCTGAAATATGAAAACCCTAAACAGTGCAAAGGATGCTTAAATTCAGCTGCCTTATAAATGAAGCAAGTTCAGCTAAAGGCTATATGGATACCTGCTTACATTAAAAATGAACTGGAGGTTTCAAAACGGCAGCTAAAGAAAATGGAACTGCTTCTGTGGTAATTGTCATAAAACTAATAAATGGTGTTCATCAGGGTGGCCAATGGGAGCTGTGTGTAAAATCTGAAGAAGACAAGTCAGAAGGGCACCTTAATCACAGTCTTTATGAGGAAACTCAGAGATATGAATGCATTTTCCTGTCTCTACTAAAGACAGAACAAGAATAGTTTATGTTACCGCATGCAAGGGTTTGTTGACTTCGAAGAAAGAATTCCCCAAAGGAACACTAAATATCAGATGACTTGAATTCCAGCAAAAGCTGTGGCTTGACATCTTCCTGTCAGTTAAATGAAAACTCTGTCAATATATGGTGAGTTCTTTCACCTCGTCCTCTCTGGAAGATGAGGAAAATTTAAAAAACCATTTAAGGATTGATATTTTTAATTCAGAAAATGGATTTAATTTTTACCTCATAGATTACAGGTGGTTGAATGTGCAGTATGGAACCTATTTCCTGACAAACACTTCAAAAATAGCATTAGCACTGAAAAAGATAGCAAATATGTTTGCTATATGGCCCCTCAACCTATGTACCCAGGGAACATGCCTGATGTTGCTGTAAAAAGAGGGCTCGAGGGATCTAGATTGCCTGAATTTGAATGAGGGTCACAGATGTAGCCATAGCTACCCGCAAGGCAAGTAATTTACCCTTTGTATTATTGATTCAGCCCTGATATAGATGCTTTTTTGTTTGTTTTATTTTCAGATCATACACAACAATACTCAAGGGTGACTCCTGGTTCTGCACCCAGTAATAACTCTTGGCAGTCTGCGAGTGACAGAAGGGCAGGGATTACATAGGCTGCAAGGGGTTGAACCTGGGTTGACCATGTATAAGACAAGCACGCTGCCCTTGTACTATGACTCCAAAACATGGGTCAGGAAATTCTGAACTGTATGTTTTATACTGGCTACAAAGTAGAATACAGATAAAAAAATTAAAAAATAGCACTGTTTTTTTTATCTGTATGCACTTTTATTTCCATTTTACAGATTAGTAAACCAAGACAAGAGAGATTGAGCAATCTGTTCCAAGTCATAGAGCTATAACTGATCAACTTCTAATACAAACTCACAGTTTGTTGTCTAGAATCTATGTATCAGTTTCTGTTTTAGCAACCTCTAGATGTCTGTTTATAAGTAAACAGCTCAAGATGAAAAAAAATTGGCATGTTCTTTAAAAATTCATAGTCTCACAGTCTCCAGCTGTTCAGCATTCTTTTTTCCTACTTTTCCTTCAACATTTTGAATGGCTTTATTAGCGAAAGTATTCCACTGACAAGTAGCCATTCATCTTGTATTGTTATTAATCAAAGACATATGTGACAGAGGTCCTGATAGGTATGAAGTAACAGCATGATCTAAATTGATGTAATTCTTGTTTGACATAGAGCAGCTTAATATTTGGGTTAGCTCACACAGCTTTATCATTAGAATTTGCAACAGGCTTTCTGAAATACCTGTAATAATGAACTCTCTTCTCCAATATTTAGTGAACAAAGTTAATATGCTGTGGTGAGTCAACATACAGGAGGATACACGTCCTCCTTTGACTGACACATCAGTTTGTGTATGAAGATATCCTCCCCCAAAGATAGTTTCCTCCTTTATGTGCTCATATTTGTTCTAAGATGGACAAATGTACTATATTAGCAGTTATCAAATAGTGTGCCTACAGTTCTGGATAAGTTTATTTAGGGTGCAAGATGATCAGTGTTGAAAGTTTGAAAGTGGTTGTCTTAAAGTAGGTAGGAATCAAAATGTCAAATCACTGAAGGAATTAAGTGTCAAAGGATTCAGTTCAACTGGAAGCTAGAGAAAGGAACTGTGACTGTGGGATGGCAATTGCCCACACTGTGTGTGTGTGTGTATTGCCCACACTGTGTGTGTGTATGTGCGCACGTGTGTGTGTTAGCAGTGGTATGTGTGAGGATGGGTGTGTACACACAGAAGAAACTAAGCAAGGGTATACTGGTAAAATAAGAATTCATGGGGAAAGGCCCTGCTACACAGCATTTGCCTTTCATTTTTTCTAAGTAAATACACCTACCAGGGATAATTTCAAGCTAACAACAGTTAGTTCAAAAACAAATTCTTTATTTTTATTTATTTTACTTTGGGGGATATTTTGATAGCTAGCAATCAACATTCTCAATTCAGCATGAACCTGCCCTGCCAATATCCTTTAAACAAATGAATGTGCTTATCAGGACCTTGAGACTAGAGATGCTATTGATGAGAGTGAGCATCTATCAGGGCAGTTAGAGGAGAAAGTCAACAAAATGAAGTTTGAAGATGAAGGTTAAGAGTGAAGTCATGTAGTTAGAAATTACTTAGTATAAAGGAGGCCAGATATTTTGGAAGGTTGCAATAGAGTTACTGAATAAAAAAATCCCTCATTTTCCTGACCTGGTACCAGTGAGAAAAGCAGAGGAAGAAGCTGAGATTTAAGAAGAAAAAGTCAGCTTGCTCAGATTGATACTGATACTATGGTTCAACATGATACTCCATTGTCCCTGACATTATATATGCAATTCTCACCCCTGCCAGGTTATATGAATATCTGGCAATGCTGAAAATGTTATTCCAATCCAGGTCATCAAGGAATCATCAAGCAATTGAAATAAATGTATTCATTCAGCACAGGAGTAGAAGTTCTAGAGGCAAACAGTATTGGGAAGCCCTGCCTGGTAGTGAGCCGGAAAGGTATAACCTTTCTTCAGGAAATGTTAGGTCCAGAGAGATTTGCTAGAATACTGGTACAGTGACTGAGAGAGAAAATAGTAGAATAACCTATGCAAGTATTATGTCAGAGATTCTGGTTGTTGACTCAAAAATAAAGTCTTTTCCACTTATATTCTTTTCGTTTGGGGCTAGTGTAAGAGCATTTGACCTTGTGACTAATTTCAAGCTAATGAAATGTAAATGGAAATTGTTAGGTGGAACTTTCTGAAAAGTTTTATAAAACATAGACCAGTAACTGATCTTTGGCTTTTTCTCCCTTTTGTTCACCCTCATTTCTACTCTATCCTTCAGTCCCAGGTGATGACTGGGATGACTGGGACTTCAACTATTGGGGCCATATGATAGGCTGGGAAACAGAAAGCAGAACTAAGGATGTTGTTCCAAAGAAATAATACAGAGGTATTTTCTATGTGATTTTCATGGCATTTGTGGTCGACATACCTCTGTACATTTTTTTTTTCAGGCAAAGAAAAATAATCTTTTCTCTTGTTTAAACCACTGTTATTTCCTACCTTATTGCCAATTGCAATTCTTGTCTCCAGAGCCAACTAGCAAGTCAGGTACTAAGGAAAAGGAAGCTGAGATGAGGATTTCATTTCAAGATTTGTAATAAAAGGCAAGGAAAAAAGAAAGCAGCACAGTTATGTAGAGTAGGACATTGGATAGAAGAAGCAAATAGTAAACCACTTGAACCCCACTTCTCTGATGAAAGAGCTCCTTAAATCTAAATTCTAAAGCCTCCCACCAAGCATTCCCTCTTGCCAATAAGCCACAGGCAATTTGACAGATGTTCTCCAGATAGTAGTCAAGTGCTTGCAGCTGTGAGGAGAATAGGGTCATCTCAGAGTCGGGAGCCAGGTAGGTCATTAATACAAGGTTATTACACACAGAACCAAACTGCATTGATGGCAGAAATTTTAGAAACATTTCAGTATATTTCTCATCTATAAAATCAATTTGTGTTTGACTTTGCATAAACTGATTAACAGACTCTCAATAAGAAGTTCCATATTTATTTGGCCTACTGCTGCCTTTTCAGGAAAAAAATATCAAGTCACTCACTTAGTGCTCTGAATATAAAGAAAGAGCCCACCCTACAACACACATGATTGCTACTGCCCCATTGGGTCTTTCTAGGACAATTGCCCTTTGAATCTAGGCAGAGGTTTCAAAACTCTGATACACCTGCAGATTCATGACAATAGGAGAACTACTTTGTGGGGTGCTAAGGCAGAAATAAAAAACCACAATGGTCCCACTCCACAATTAATCTCAAAGAGATACTGCAGCTGATTTGTCCCAGGAAAACCCAGTCTCTGGACTGCTAAAATCTCTAGAACCTTCTTGGGATAGGGGTGGACTGAGTCCCTGCCCTGCTGGAAAGGTCAGAGCCCCACCTACACCAAACTTCCTCTGGAATATAAAAAATACAGCTCCATCACTAACTTTAGAGAGACTCTAAGCTACTGAATATTCCCAGTTCTACAGCTTCTGGAGTGACACTTCCAAATTTTACAGTACTGAAGCTCAGTAAGAACATAGCAATATATATGGAAAATTTGAATTGAAACCCATTAAACTCAATGAGCAAAAACAATAACACAGAAGGTGTAAGTAGCACCTAAGAGCTCAGTAAATTCTCAGATAATGACTTTAGTAACATCATTATGAGATATATGGTGTAAAAAGCAATATAAAATAAATTATTTAGTTTCTGCTAAGGAAGAGTGTTGAGGTATGGGTGGGAAACTGGGCACTTTGGTGTTGGAACTTTGAATTCTGGAAACAACTGTATTATGAACAACTTGGTAAATCGCAGTAATTACATTTTTGAACACATAAAAATAAATAAAAGCCTTATTTGTTATAGGAATCTTTATCTGTAAATATTTATAATTATCCTTATATGTGATCCAGGTGTACCATACATTAAGTGGTAATAATTTTTTGTAGACTGGCAGGAAATTTTCGGCGATCATCTCTGGCTATGCAGTTAAAAACCATGATTCTAATCTACTTCTGATTTGTCACTGGACTTCTGGCTGCTTGAATGAAGATGGGGAGAACAGGGCATGTGAGGAGTAAAAATGAAGAGGAAGATTATTTCTGGAAGGAACTATAATAAAAGGAACCTAGGTGCTTGAGTGAAGGAGAAACAGAATATGAAGGGATGACTGTCATGAACTCTGATTAAAATGAAAAAAAAAAATAACCGTGATCAGCTTTATCTGAGGAAAGAGGTATCAGAGATGGGAATGCTAGATGTCTAGACACACCAAAGACATCCTGTTTTAAGTTCAGGATGCTCACATATTCTGCTGAAGATGAACATTTAAATCTCCAATGCCTTCTTTCTGCTTCATCTACACAGACCAAAGAGCAAGTGGGTCCTTGGGCTGCTCTCCATGCTGCCATGTAGAATGCTCTCCCCAGAGAGATAGCACAGCGGCGTTTGCCTTGCAAGCAGCCGATCAGGACCAAAGGTGGTTGGTTCAAATCCCGGTGTCCCATATGGTCCCCCGTGCCTGCCAGGAGCTATTTCTGAGCAGACAGCCAGGAGTAACCCCTGAGCACCGCCGGGTGTGGCCCAAAAAACAAAAAAAAAAAAAAAAAAAGAAAGAATGCTCTCCCCAGGCTGCTAGACACATTCTCTTTATCAAATTCACTTAATATTATAGACTTCCAATCTTCCAGGGCTGCCTGGAACCATCTAACCAACTTTATTTGGCAAGTACTCTCTGTCCTATCATTCTGAGTTCATTCAGGGTCCGAAATGGTCTGTTTTCAGCCTCCCACCAGCTAATCTTCCTTCTCTTGCTTTCCCATGTGAGTGTACCCTGGGTCTTGTCCTCTGTCTTTTCAACAGTCTGGAATCTATTTCTGGGCTACCTCTTCCATGAAAATTATTCATTTGCTCTGCATAACTCACTTAGCTCTCCAACATCCTACACCATACTGTCCCCACACACAACCCCAAATTAGTACTCCTCACTAGTTTTGAAAGCCTTTGGATACATGAGAATTATATCAGACTTAAATAGCTTTGGTACACAGAAGTATTTGGCAAATATTGTCAAATACTAACATGGGCAGCTATTTTTATTTATTTAGTAATTTTCTTTCTGAAATACACCTATTGGAGAAACATAGATTTAGAACATTAATTCCGTTTCAGGTGTCCAGCATCTAATTCTATGTCTGTACACATTACTTCATATTCCTGACCCAATGTCTGCTCTCTGTACACCCCATACAATTGAGTCCTTTACCCATTTTGTTCATACCCACCCCTGCTCCTTTGCTAAGCACCCTTCTTTTATTTTCCTTCTGCTTCTTCATTTGGACATGGATGGATTTTTTAAACAGTTAAGTTTCATGTATTGAATGTTTTACTGAGTGCTAATTGATATACAATAAATCAGTATAAATAAATGAAAACATGTATTGAGCGTTTTTTACCCTGCACACTTATTACTGACTAGAGCTGAGATGGAGAACATTGTCCAAAACTCCAGTTTCCACTTTGTACCATGCCTTCCTCAAATCTTATCTCTTTTCCTCTCTCACTTCCTACCAGCAATCCATGATCCAATTTCTCTCATTGTTGGGTTGCTTCCATTTTCTATAACTTTATGTCAATAAACTCATTATATGATGTATCTTTTCACCTGATTTCTGTTAGTCAGAATAACTTAAACTAATCTGTATACACTAAGCACTGATATTTCATTCCTTTTCTTTGTGGATTCATATTCTATTATATCTCTAGACCTCAACTCTTCAATTGATGGACCTTTGTTCTGTTTCCAGTTTTTAGCTATTTCAGATAATTCTTCAATAGAATATTTATAGAAGAGTCTTATATAGACATAGGCTTTCATTTTTTTGGGGGTAAATACAAATGGAATGACTAGATTTTTATGGCACCTGTATGTTTATCTTCACAAGAATCTGACAACATTCCATCAAAGTTTGGTGATATCAAATTTGTTTTAAGTTGTACCACATTCTCAAAAGAGTTGCAATGGTCAGTAGTTTTGATTATAATAATTTTAATAGGTTCACAGTTTATATGGACTCTTAAACTTTCATTTTTGTATTTTCCTGTTGATTAATGGCATTGAGAATCCTGCCAAGGTCTCCTCTGACATTCATTTTCTTTGATAGGTAAAATATCTGTTTATTTTCCCCACCCACTTATTTTGATTTTTGGGCTAATCCACTGGTGTTCAGAGAACCTTATGAGGTGCTAAGGATTGAAACCTCATCGGCTGTATGCAAAGCAAGAAGAGCCTTAATCTCTGTATTTTCTCTCTCTCTCTCTCTCTTTCTCTCTCCCTTTTCTCCCCTTAAAATATGTTATTTTTGAAAGATCTTTATATATCTTGAATGTAAGTCCTTATTACATCTGTTACATGATTTACAAATACTTTTTCCCTTCCTGTGGCTTGTCTTTTATTTTTAAGGCCAATCTTTTAGAATATCAGACATTTAAATTTTTGGTAAAGTTCCATTTATTCTTTTATATATTCTTTTGGTATCTATCAACCAATTTTTGCTGAACAGAAGGTCGTAAATATCTTTTCTTTTTTTTTCAAGAAATTGAATAATTTTAGATTTTATTATTAGGTTTATGATCTATCTTGAGCTAATTTTTATATATGTTGTAAAAAATGAATGGATCCCCTTGTTTTCCATTTGAATATTTAATTGATTGAGACATAGAAATTTAGGCAAGTTACAAGTCTTTTATAATTAACACTTGGTAAAAGCCCTTACTTCAAAAAAGAAAGAAAGAAAGAATAACCCAAACTCACAACTTGACTAATTTATTCCTATTTGTTGTTGCAATAATGGGTCACAAGCATGCCTGCATACAGTCTTCTGTGTCTGCTGGTGGCAGAAGTGGGGTTAGGGGTGGGAGTATCCATACTTTTCCTTGACACATGCTCTTTGCAAAGGGGTCAATCCTTACACTTTGCTGTTCTCTCACATTCTGGTTATGGCTCTTGCCAGATGGTGCTGTAGTGCTCACACACATACTTGCCTGGGATTACACAGCTGTCATACTTACTCAGTTTTGGTTGTAATTCTCACACATCCCTGCATGTTCCAGAGATCTCAGACTCTGCTATGGCACATGAAGGCCCAGGCAGAAGAGCATAAGACATTTGATGTATATAGCAACACCGGGGATTTAACCTGTAACCTCATCATGCTAGCTAATTACTATCACTATGGACCCAACTCTACCTCCTCTCCAGCATGTCTAATTTTTATTTACTTATTTTTTATAGGGACCATTTTTGGCCAAGCTTGGCCCAGTGGTAATCACATACCACCAAGGCCATATCAAGTCTTCAGCCTATCAGTGTTGGGGACCATTGGGGTCACACTCAGCAGTGCTTGAGGGCACCATGCACATGTGTGTTAAGAATTCACAAGTTAAGCATGTGCTTTGCTACTTGAATTATATTGTTAGTCCTTTAACTTGCTTAATTTTATTTTCTCTGGGAAGGATATGAAGGGTTTAGTCATACCTAATGGTGATCAGTGCCTACTATGGCTCTGGGCTCATCACTCTCCTGGTGATGTTCAGAGGACTAAATGAGGTACCCACGGTACTGTGTGCAGTGTTGGGTACTGAACCAAGGTCAGTGGCATACAAGGCAAGTACCTTATCTTCTCTACAATCCATGCCTCAATTTACCTAATTTTATGGTTTATTCCCCCCCTCCTTTTTGTCCCACTGACAGATGTTGCAGGCACAGTGCCCAGACAAAGATGCAATTCAGGGATTTTTCTCTCAGTATCAACTACCAAATCCTGGCCCCACTGCCTGGAAAAGCTGACTTAATTTTTAAAGACATTTTCTTTACTCATTCTATATTCAAGGTATCTCATTAACTTTTTTTTTTTAATTTAAGGAATAAGTCAGCATTATTGGTGTCTTATGTCCCACCGGCTTATCAGCTTATCAAGTCTGAATTCTATAAGCTTATTTTGATCAAGAAAACTCCTGGGCTTAGACTCTAAGCCTTAGAGTATGCGAGAAAAATAATGGGAAACAGGTTAGGTAAGAACTAAGAATGAATATACGTAATTGATACATTAAATGCTTCTAACTCATCTAAATGCTGACAATACTAAACTCATGCATTAGGGAAATTTCAGGGTTATTAAAGTTGAAGCATCTTTTCTGAGTGGACTTTAACCCTTACGAGAATGGAAAACTCTAAACAATATATATTTAACCAGCACAGAAAGAAGAAAGTTGATTGCTGACCTTGTCTGTTTGGTTCAGTAGGAAGCAAAGTCCATTGCTGTGCTCATCTTCTACTTTGGAGTGATCTAATAGAGGTGAATAAAAATGTTTTAAATAGTCTGGAGCAGTTGGTGATGTTCTTGGGCCTGAAATGACTAATGGAGATTCTTAGCCTGCTCATTGCTATTGCAAAGTATACTTTTTTTTTTTTTTGTTGGTGGTGGTATTGAGAGGTATCTTTGCTTTTTTACTCTTAAAAAACAATTTGAAAATATTCAACACTAGGGTTCAGTGCTAAAAATGCCTGCTTTGGAAGAATGAGACTTTGGGTTTGATCCCCAGTGCGGGACATAAGGACTGAACTCCATCCCAGTGACTCATCCCCACAATGCTCTAATGGAGTGAGCAGTGTCCAGCACACCACAGCCAGATGTATATGAGCACCATGGCCAGAGTTCAAACCCCAATAAGCACCACAACTATATAAATATGGGGAGTACTGAAGCCAGTAGTGTGACCCCTGGTGAACATGTGTGTGTGTGTGAGCACCAGAGGTGCCCTGGCAAGTCTTACAACCACAATGGGGGTGAGAGGTGGGCACATGTTCAAGTATCACAATGGAAATAAATGTTATGACCCCTGGTGAACACCACAACTTAATGTGTGAGCCTCATGACCAAGCACGTGTATCAACTCTCCTCCAGTAGCAACAGCAACAGAGCAGGGAAGAAGAGAATCATATCAAAACTGCAATACAGCTTTTACTTTTTTATCAAAGAATTTTCTTTCCCTTCTGGTATTTTCTTTTCATTTTTTTCTGGTTATCCAACACTTTGATGTTTTCAATCTCGCTCTCTCGCCTTCAAATCTAAGCTGATTCAGGTGAATGTTTTATCTATCTTAACAAGGATGTGTACATGTTGGTTGAGGGTCAAGTTTAATCAAAGAACTTTCTGAAAGCAGAATTTTAAGATTTAAGACCTCACTGGAAATATTATGTATCATGTGTAACTACTCAGGGAGGTAATAGAAATAAGCTTACATATGTAAGCTTCCATTCATCCATTCACTCTTCATGACCCTCATTATTTGATGGAAAATTACAAACTTCCATAAAAACTGAGACCATCTCATACTTCAAGTGTTCTTAGTGGAATAAATTAGTTCTTTCAATGCTACAGACCCTGAGGATTGGTTCCTAGGACATACATTGATTCAATATGAGTGAATCTTAAAATATGTACACAAAACAATAGCAATATTTTTCTCCTTTCTTCCAAGAATTGGTTTGTTGAACTGTAGGACTGACATTTGGTATTGCCAGGAGAGAAAGCTGCTGAAACTTGAAAATAGTCAACAGAAGATGACAGAAAGATATAAGAAATAACATCCTTCATGATAACGTTTCACTGGAAAAGCAAACTTCACTTGACTATTTCAAGACTGTTCAGCTCCTTTTTGATTTCTTTATGTTTGTTGCTTAACTACAGTAGAATCAAATATATTAGTATTACGAGGATCGGTATCCATTTTGGTTTCCTTAGGTTTATTAGGATAAAGCACAAAGCTTCCACAATCTCTTAAACATAAAAAAATATGGTTCAAGAAATAGTTGAGCTTTCACAAAGATAATTTTAAAAAAGTCTCAGAAATAAATATCTCTCCTCATTCTTGTATTCTACTATATTGGGGACTTTGCTGTCTACTGCTCCCAATGCTACCCAGTGAACTGACAATTCTATTCTATCTATTCTATCCATATCAAAGGTTGTTTCAGTTTGTTAGTTATGAGTTCAAGATCCCTTTCAAAGATCAACAATTCTATATGTTGATAAGTCTTTCCACCTATGCGTATAGTAGAGTGTTGATGCCAAGAAATAAGGAAGTCTTCAGCAGGGGCCTGTGATTTAGTAAAAGGGGCACTTGGAGCTTTCTCAAAAGAGCAACTTTTAGGTAACATGTACACTTTCTGAAAATGTTATGATGAATGGTGTGCAAATTAAAATCGAGTATGAGTGAGGCCCACTCCATTTGAATAATCCAGTTATTTTATTGTGCTAATTGAAACTACTCCATTGATATCATTGAATTACTTTTAATGCTATGGTTGGATTCATGCCTATAATATTTTAAGTCATGTTATGTTTGTCCTTGCTCTTGTTTCTTTTTATTGCTACTTTTGTATCAGTTGGTTATATTTTAAGATCTGTTTATTGATCTGCTATTGGCTTTTGAGGTACCTCTTTGTATGGTATGTTTTCATTGTTCTAGTAGTGGTAATATCTATCTTTAAATTTTTATGACCTCATAGAGTGACTCTTTACAATTTTATGTAAAAATTGGAAACTTTGCAACTATGAAGTTTCTTTTAGTCCCTTTATCCTTACTGCAAGAATTGCCATAGATATTGCATTTCCATTTACTATAAAGTTCAAAAGACTATATGAAGCTCCAAAATTGTAATAATTATTGTTCTAAATTGTGTTCATTTTTTTTTACGTGGGAGGAGGCACAACCAGAGGTGATCAGTGGTTCCTCCTGGATTTGCACTCAGAAATGATTCCTGGGATGTCTGGAATAGAGACTGGATTGGCCATATGCACAGCAAGTGCCCTACTCTCTATGCTATCACTCAGGCCCCCAGGGCATTAAATTGTGTGCGTTCTTAAAGGCTAAGGAAAAATAAAAGTTTTATTTTATAGATGTATGACTTATTTTATATAAATAATATTATCTACTATGTTTTAGTAATATATATCAGAAAAATAAGAGAATACTTGCCATAAACCTAACAGTATGCCCTACTCTAACCACAATACCATTTTCTGCCAATTGTTTCATTCATTTTGAGTAATATAATTACTATGTTTGTAAATTTGTCATGACCATCACAATTTTAGGCATTTTATAGGTATCTTATCAACCATCATCCCATGAAGAATTACTTAGTCAGAATTTATAACTGAAAAACAAAGCTTAGGAGAAGTGTGCCCAAATGAGCCTTAGTTAAAAGCTGGCTCTAATTCAAATCCCAGTCTATCATGTCTGCTCATAGTCACTAAACTCACTGCTTCTAAAGTCTGAGTGAAAACTTAAACTTGTAGTCTTTTTTATAAATAATATCTTTATTTAAAAACCTTGATTACAGACAGGATTGTAGTTGGGTTTTAGTCATAAGAAGGACACCCCCTTCACCAGTGCAACATTTCCATCACCAATGCCACCAATCTCCATTCTCCACCCTCCACGCTTGTATTCCAATAGGCATTCTACTTCTCTCACTCCTTGACATTGTCACCATAGTTTTCAGTGTAGTTATTTCTCGAACTGCACTCAACACTCTTTCTGGTGAGCTTTATATCTTGAGCCAGTCCTTCCAGCCCTCATCTCTATTATCTCTGGACATTATAACAATTATGTCTTTTATTTTTCTTTTAAGAAAGCCATAGATAAGTGAGACTATTCTGTTGTCTATCTCTCTCCCACTGACTTATTTCACTCAGCATAATATATTCCATGTACATCCATGTATAGGAAAATTTCATAACTTCATCTCTCCTGACAGCTGCATAAGATATTCCATAATATTACATAATAATAATATATATACCACAATTTCTTTAGCTATTCCTCTGTTGAAGGGCATCTTGGTTGTTTCCAGAGTCTGACTATTGTAAATAGTGCTGCAATGAATATAGGTATGAGAAAGGGATTTTTAAATTGCATTTTTGTGTTTCTAGGGTATATCCCTAGGAATGGTATAGCTGGATTATATCGAAGCTCAATTTCCAGTTTTTTGAGTAATCTCCATATTGTTTTCCATAAAGGCTGAACTAGACAGCATTCCTACTAGCAGTGAATGAGAGGTCCTTTCTCTCTATATTCCTGCCAGCACTGATTGTTCATATCTTTGTGATATGCCACTCTTTGTGGCATTAGATGGTTCCTCATAGTTGTTTTGATTTGCATCTCCCTGATGATAAATAAATAAAAGGTTTTATGAGTTCTCCACTCTACCATATCTAATGCCTTTATTTCTTCTTGAGGATCATTATGTTTCTTTCTTTTTTTGGGGGGGACACATCCAGTGGTGCTCAGGGGTTACTCCTGGCTCTGTGCTCAGAAATCACTTTTGGAAGTCTCAGGGGACCATATAGGGTGCTGAGGATTGAACCTGGGTCATCCCCGGTCAGCCATGTGTAAGGCAAATGGCCTACCCTCTGTACTATCACTCAGTCCCCAGAGGATCATTATGTTTCCATCAAGCATTCAAGCATTATTTCCTTCTGTCCGAAGACTGTTCTGTTCCTTATAACGTAAGACATCTATTGATGAATGTCATTGGTTTCTTTTTAAATTAATCTGATAATCTTTATTTTAGAAATATATTTTCACTGAGAATGATTTTTTTCTTTAATCATTTAAACCATGCTGCTGCACGGTATGCATAGTCTGTGCTGATCTTTTGGGTCATGTTTTTTCAGTGCTATCCAAGTTTTCTGTTATGATTTAGTAGAACCATTTTCTTCTCCAAGGGGTATTTCTCAGTTTGTTTTTTATGGGTGTCTTATTTGTGACATTAGAGTTTGCTACTCTTGGCATCAGAATTTTCCCAAGGGATGTCATTCCCGTTGGCTTCCAGAGATCACAATTCTTTCTCTTTTTTCACATTTCTTTTGAATTCCATTCAAATGTCAAACATTAGCAGTGTCTAAAGCATGCCTTTGTTTTATGCACACACGTGTATGTGTAGATAGAAATAGCAAGGACTCAGGTGCATTTCCTTTTTGTTACATTGTAGATTAAATCTGAACTTCAGCCTTTAATTTTTCTCTCTACTGCTTACTGATCTGACTACTAAGATCACATTTCTCCCAAGGAAATGTCTTCCAGCACAATCACCCTGGGCTTCTTTGTTTTTCTTTTACTTCCCTGCAGCTCTTATTCTGCAAGGAAGTCGAAAAGTATATTTTAATCTAACATTTGATTTCTGTGAAAGAAATACATGCACACATATCAAATCATCAAATAAGGCTCCAAAGTTTTAACAAACACCAGCTGTTCTTTGTCTACTTGTTTCCCTAGACCTGTCATCAGTTCTTTCCCCAGAGACAATCACTTTCAATTGTTTTACCTGTTTTTTTCAATCGGTAAAATCCTAGATAATGTACTTAGATTGCCAGAAACTTGAGTTTATTGATTATTGCACCCTATAGCTACTACTAGTGTAGTTTGGGTACATCCAGAGCAGGTGACCAATCAAAGGCTTGAGTACAATAGTTCACCTAGGAGATGATTTTTCAAGCACAGGCATGGCAATGGGAAGATGCAACAGTAAAGAACAAAAGAAAGTCTAATCAAGTTGTGGCTTCAAGCATGTGGTTGTTGTGGACATCTGGAATGTAATCCTTGAAGTGAAAGTGTAGTGTATGCCTTGAAATTATCCCCAAGGAACAAGAAATGGAAGTAGCTATCTTCCAACTTCACTAGTCATCGATTGAAGGGTGCTTGCAAAACTCACCATCTGTCAGGTACTTTCAGTTGCTCTGATAGAAGGTTGTGTTATGTCTATTGATCTGAGAAATTCATCAGCAAAGAGATAGAAGTGTTTTCAGTTCCCAGTCATTGAATAAGCATACATGACAAGGGCGATTCCAGAGGCCAAAATGATGCAGGTTTGTTTGTATTTTGTTTATATTTCTGTTTGCATTATTGTATCCGCATTTTTCATCTGCTGTATTAGTCAGGGTTCCCATAGAGATAGCAAACAAGAGAAACATCTGGTTACCTATATATCTATATATCTATACACCTATATATCTTTAGGATTATTATAAAATATTATCCCATTGTTATAGAAGCTAAGCAGTCATCTGCCAATAAGAGAACTAGAAAAGCCAGTGGTTTAATTTAAAGACCTGGGTCTGGAGAATCAGTAATGTGGATTCCACGCTAGGAGGGAAGATGATTTGAGAACAAGGAGCTTCAAAGACAAGATGGATGTTCAGTTCGTGCCATCAGACAAAGAGTATGTTAGGTCTTCCTTCATCTCCTTGTTCTATTCAAGCACTCAATTAATTGAATAATGGCCATCTAGATTAGGGGAGTTTCATTCTAGTGAAAACCCTTGTATAATTTTTCTTCTTGTGCTCTTGTCTTCGTAAGAAGACCACATAGTCCTTTTATAAATGTGTTCTACTCACTCAGTGAATTGACTAACCATCATCCACATTGGGGAAGCTTCGTTCTAGTGCAAAACCCTTGTACAATTCTTCTACCTGTGCTCTGGTCTTTGCAAGAATACCAAATTGTCCCTTTGTAAATATGTCCTACTCATCTTCTCCTAATTTGAGAGTGCCATCTGTTTCTTGTTGAGAGCCTGATGAGAGAATGTGATTTGGAACAGCAGCAAAATGGTTTTGAACTAGATTACCTACCAGGCTACCACTCTACACGTACAGAATTTTGCCTCATGGAGGCCAAACACCTTCTTGAAAGAGAAAGAGATTTTTCTCCTAAAAACTGACACATTAAAAGCAGAACTAATTAGAGCAGGAACAATCCAGTTCCTTTTCCAAAATTCATCACTTGGATACATCACTCCTATATCCTTGAGAAGTCTGATGAGGATAGACCTTCTCCTCTTATTCATTTCAACCAAGAAGCTAAACAGCGAAATATAGGCATCAGATGCTTTCATCTTTACAGAGTTAAGGGTTAACACCAGATGGTAAACCTGGTAGCCCATAACAGTAGTTACAGAGGCAGTTACATACAGTGGGGTTCAGATAGGAAGTTAAATATTCATGGTGTGCAACTATGTAAAATAATCACATTATTCCCATTACTAGGAAGGCAATGCTTGAGATCTTGTGATTATTGTCATTTTTCATTCCTTTCCTTTAAATGTTCTCAGAACAGACTGTGAACATGAGAGAGTTTACCTTTATTAATAATATTCAGCAAGTTTTATCTCCTGCCTGCACTGCTTCCTGATCTCACCCTCCAGCTGATATTGGGTTCTCCCAAGTTTCTCCTCCCCCCACTTTTTTTTTCCTTTAGGGAGTGCAGAGGGAATATCTCATAGTTACTCAGCTTCTCTGACCCTCACTTCATGAGGTTTGTGAGGAAGACAGTAATTGTCAGCTACTTGGCTAAGGCAGCTTTGCTCTGTCTCTATAGCTGAGAGCCTTGCTATTGATTGGTGCCTTGTTGCTAACTCCCAGTGTGTTCACAGACTTGGGCTGTCCAAGCTACTGAGTGTTCTGAGAAGAACTGGGCTTTATGGTCTTCTTCCCAACTTTGTGATGCCTTTTATCCTCTGTATCCCACATAAGACTACATGAACTATAAACCCTCCCAATTTCTGATTGCTTAGAGTGTAGGCTAGTTACAATAGCAGTAAGCCAGAGACTGGGCAGCCAATTTCTCACAGATTACTGGGCTAAAATCAAGGCTCTAGAAGAAGTAGAAGGTCTGCTTCCTGGTTCAAAAATGACTGTCTTTTGGCTACATCCTCACATGACTGAAGGAGCTAGGAAGGTCTCTGGCTACTTCTCATAAGGGCACTAATCCTATTTATGCAGGCTACATTTCCATGACCTACTCACTTCCCAAAGGCCCCAAGCCTATATACCAGCACCTTGGGAATTTAGGTTGCAAGGTATGAATTGGGTTGTGTATGTGTAAAAACACAAAAATTGAATCTGCAGCACCTGCTTTAATTGATCAAAGGCTTTTAAAAATAACTTTGATGACAAAAGTATCACAGAGACAGCTTATAATAATAATCCTGAATCTGAGAATTGTTTCTTTCTGACTGTTACTTCTCCATTTACTTCTACTCTGGAACACATAAACTTGGTACTCTAAGATGCAGTGGATAGTTATGGAGATCTTAGATTCTTTGAGTATCACGTTCCCAGTCAGCTGGTTATGTTGGCAGTGAAGTAATTGCTCTAAAGTCATCTCCTTGTACCAGCAAGCTATTCCTTTATAAGCCAAAAAAAAAAAAAAAAAAAAAAAAAAAAAGAAAAAGAAAAAGAAAAAAAAAAGGAAATGGAACTGGTAGTCTATAAAAGTGTCAATAAATAAACGGTACTATTTCTACATATACAATATATGAATGGGGTTGGAAAGATATTAAAATAAATAAGGCACTTGCCTTGTACATAGCCAAACTAGATTAGCTCTATATGGTTCTCTGAGAACTGGCAGGAGTAATTTCTGAGTACAGAGCCAGGAGTAAAGCCTGAGCATCACTGGGCATGGCCCCCACTCAGAATCTGAAAATTGTATTGGCAGGGTTTTGTTGAGAAATGAACCTCATGAATTTTTGGTAAGAATGTCATCTGGTTTAATTTTACTGAAAAACAATATAAAGGATTTTGTTAAAAAAAATAGAAATAAAGGGGCTGGATAGCTAGCACACTGGTAGGACATTTGCCTTGCTAGCAGCTGACCGGGGAACAAAGGTGGGTTGAATCCTGGCATCTTGTGCCTGCCAGGAACCATTTCTGAGCAGATAGCCAGGAGTAACCCCTGAGCACCGCTGGGTATAGCCCCAACCCCCCACTCCCCACAAATAGAAATAAAGCTTTCCTATGTCCAGGAATAACATTTCTTGGCATTTAATCCCCAAACACAGAAACATCATTTCAAAAAGATTATATATATGTATATATATAGAGAGAGAGAGAAAGAGAGAGAGTGAGCCAGTGTGTGTGTACACAGCTCTGTACATTGTGTGCATTTAACACAATCACCAAACCATGAAAACTATGCAAATGCCAAACTTCAGATGAATGGGTCAAAATCCTCTGGTATATATTCTCACTGGAATACTCAGCAGCTTAAAGAAAAACAAAGTCTTGCAATTTGCAGCAATATGTATACAATTTGAGAAAATTATGCTGAGTGATGTCAGTCAGGAAGCAATGGACAGAGGCAGAATGATCTCTTCTAAACTTGAGACTTACAGGTACACACCAAGGTAACAAAGGGCCAAAGACAACATAATGAGAGAACTGATCCACATAATTGGTTGGGGTTGGTGGAACCAAACAAAATGGTTCTAGAAGCAAGGGATAGATGGACACATTGCTGAAGGTGTGGTTTGAAATTAGGCCCACGAGAAATCATCATTGCTAGTATTGTAAACTATAACATTAAAGAAAACTACTTAACATTTGATAGACAGTAGTAGTATCAGCTGAAAACCCAATCAAATGCAAATACACAAGTTCCACCCAGGCCTCCTGAATTAGAATCTTTGGGGCAAAAATCTGAAAGTCTATTTGAACAATTTCTCTAGGTTAGTCTCATCTCATATATGATGAGGTTTAAGAGGAATTTTGCTTTACAATTCATATACATTTTTGTATTTGTTGAACTTAAAGGATTGAAGATAGGTTAGATATAACTAACATAAATGATCCGGTACATTTGATTAAACCTCTTAGAAAATGAGGACAGTACATAATTGAAAATCAGCTTACGGAGCTTTCTTATCTTGGCAACCTCTAACACCACTGTTGTCTATAAAAAGGGAAAGAAGAGAATGATGGAGAATTTACTGGGCTTTTGTGAAAACCAGAGAGACTAATTTGATGGTTCTTTGCTCTCAAATGTCAATAACTGTTATTAATAACTTGACTTTTTAAAGTTAATGAATCCCATTTATTAAATTTCCACTTTAGTGAATTGCAGCAGTATGTGGAAATTCCCCTAAATATTGACTTTCAAGAGCTGGAAAGATAGTACAGCAGGTAGGGCACTTGTTTTGCACATGACTGACCCAGGTCTGATCCCTGGCAAGTGCAGAGCCAAGAGTAAGCCTCGAGTAACTCCTATGTTCCTACTAAAAAGGGGGAAAAAAACCTGACTTTCTATCAATAAAATGCCATTGACTGTTGTTTTAAATTATAAAGATGGAGCTGGATGGTGATGGGACGAATGGAGGGGCTTATCTCTGCTGTCCCAGGCCACGTTGCTCCACACCCCTCCAGCTAGTGGGCCAGCAGGTTCAGGTAGATGCAAGTAAATCATCCACACAGGTTCCAGGAAATATCAGCTTTATGTATGCCCTAGCCACCACATGTGTGGCCTATCATAACCATTTATGCTGGATCCTTATTCAGCCCTGCATTGCACCTTATTCCTCAGCCATCTCCTGCTCTTGCTTCCTCCTCCATTCTGCATGCATGCAAATTCCCCTTTGCCCTTCTGATCAAAGCCTTTTATTACCTCCCAAGACCCCTCCCAGAAATGGGAGGTCTATTACCAGGTAAGATTATGCCGGAGGAAATGGGGTGTGTGGTTTCATTCGACATTGCCTATTTTTATATTTGAAATATTTATTCATATTTTATACATGCTTTTCTATTTATGCATAATTTTATTTTAAAGAATTCTCTATTTTACCTCATATAAATGGCTTCTGGAAAAGTCAGGGTTTTTTTGGGTTAATTTTTCTCTTTTTTTGTATGACTTCATTGTCAGTCAAGATAAAAAAAATCTTTTAGCCCTTCAATCATTTCTATTTTATAATAACATGCTTGGACATATTTGGTATTCTTTAGAAGTACAAATGGTTCTATTTAAGTGCTTTTATTTTTTTAATTGCTATTTTTGCTACTGACTCATTAACAATTCAAAACTTGAATTAGAAGTAAACTAAAAACATCTTATTTTATGTCATTGATGTCTATTAAATACAAATAAAGTTCGTTTTTGCAACACTCAGTGAAGAATGTATCACACCTAATGCAAATCAGTTCTCAGATTTCCTAGAAAATGAGATGAACAATAGGGGACTAAGTAAAATTTCACTTTAATATTACATTAAATGATAGAATAGGCAAAATAGAGGGGTCAAGGAACATATTTTTTGTTATCAAGGTCAGCCTAGAAGGCTTCATTTAATTATACACCAGAGGTAATATTCTCAGGGAGTTTAAATAAATACTCATTATTTAACCTGAATTTAAAGGTAGGTACTGAAAAAAATTTTTTATGAATTCAGTAAAATCATCAGACTACTGGTATACTTCCAAGTTTCTTTGCCATTGTTTTACTATAGCCTTTTCTCTATAATTAAGAGAAAATGAGTATGAAATACCTAGCATCTGAGATACACACATACCATAATACAAGTTAGTTTATTTTCTTTCCCTGTGGTATTACAACTTAAAGGGACTTATTAAATTTCTGATCACATATTTATAAATTCTTTATCTAGCCACATTTTAAAAAAGCAAGTAAGTGTGCTGGGAAAATGGAATTAAAACTCCAGGGAAAATTAAAGCTATATGAAGACAGTCTGTTAAGTGCTATTAAGGGCTTAAAATATTACATAATCATATACATTAATAATAAGCATCTTAACCTGAGTCTAGTTGTGTGTAGGGTGTTGATGCTTACAATTTTAAACACTATTTTCAGGCATTAAAATTCATGCATAGAATTTAATTAAGAGGAAATTTAAGAACCTCAGATAACAGATGAGCAAGTCAAAGAAAATCCATATTCAAAATAAAAGCAAAATAATTTCTGCAACTACTTTTAGTACATTGGCAGAAATTCAAAACAAAAGAATTCTTTAAATGACTAATTCTTTCAATCCTAGAATTATGAGTAATTTGCTCTTCACAATGAAAAAATTTAGACTCATATATAGAAGGATATACAGATTAAATCGCAGAAACCTATTAATATGCACAACAGCTGTTACATATTAGTGACATTGTTTGGGTTTTCTGTATGTGTGTGGACATATTTGTGACACAAATTAATCATAGAATGTTCAGTTTTTCTAAGTTCTTAAATTCTGGGCCAATTTATTCCCTTCCAAATGGAAATTAGGGCTGTCAAAAATTCCAAACTGGAATAGAGGAAATGAAAGTCCCCCAAATGCCCACAGAATAGGTACCAGATGGAGATCAGAGTTACCCAGTATTTGGGGTAAATCAACTGAGAAGTTTATATCAAAGTCAATGCTAACATGAAAGTAACCGAATCATTAAGTACATGCTGTGGATCACTAGACTACAAATGTAGTGGTACTGTCTTGCCCTCTCTATTTCATCATGTAGGTTGGATGGTGTTTGCCTTGCACGCAGCCAGCCTGAGTTAGATCCCCAGTATACCATATGGCAGGGGTCAAACTCGTGGCCCTCAGTACAACATTTTGTGGCCCGCGGCCGGCCTTCAAATATCGCAGTATTCGCGATTATTCACTTACCGAACAATCACAATAAAAATCGCATTAGTAAGAAAAAAATCGCATTAAACATTCGCATACCCAGAGCAGTTCCGTTCGGGGTATGCAAATGTTTAATGCGATTTTTTGCGATATTTTTCTTACTAATGCGATTTTTTTATTGAGAATATTCAGTAAGCGAAATCCCTTATGCGGCCCTGCCTCACCCTGACTTTGCCTCCTGCGGCCCCCAGGTAAATTGAATTTGAGACCCCTGCCATATGGTCTCTGAGCCTTCTAGGAGTGATTTCTGAGTGCAGGACCAGGAATAACCTCTGAGCACTGCCTGATGTGGCCCAAACAAACAAACAAAAGTCAGGTAGGTTGGAGTTCTCAATGGGGCTACAAGGAAAAGTAGATAAATCTAGTTGATCTACCTTTTTAATTTTTATTTGTTGGGAACACGCCCAGCGGTGCTCAGGGGTTACTTTTGGCTCTGCACTCAGAAATGACTCCTGGTGGGCTCAGGAACTACATGGCATGCAAAGGATTAAACCTGGTTTAGTCGTATGCAAGTCAGGCACCCTAAACTGCAGTATTGCTCAGGCCTTGATGTCCTTTTGCTACAAGCAAGGATCAGAAACAATGAACTAGTTTAAATCAAAGGCAGTAAGGGGAGGAACAGTGTCCTGAACTCTCTGTTTTGGTCATCCCTTTCCCTGTCTATTCTAAGGTTTGTCCCCATTATTGTATAACATTGCAAATATGGCTGAATTCAGAGTCTAGGTTGGTCTTTTGGTGAGTACAAGGAGAAATTGCTTCCCTGCTCAGTATGCCTTGAATAGAGGCTGCTGGTGTAGCAGGGAGTCCTAAGGAGTCTCTGGCTAGTGGCTTCTTCAAGGGTGAATCTGACTTATGTCAAGCAGCATCTCAAAAGGCATATTAAAACACAACATAAAGTCCCCTGCCAGGTTACTGAATTGGGAAATTTTGGAATGAATGAGTAAATGAATGTTCATAATGTAAGACACAGCATAAGTTTTAATATTTGTGTGATGAATAAGTGAGCCATTAAGAGTTGTCATTTTGTTTGTGGGACGGATTCTCATCAGAGATGTTCTTGAGGCTGGATCACACCTTAAGTGAAAATTTGAGTCTTGAAGAGAGTAGCAATTGGAAAAGCAGATTCAACCTAAAAGATGAAAACAGCTAGAGAGTGATTATGGAATTTTGACATATGTACCAAAAGAATCTGAATAATTTTATTGGTATATAATTAGATGTTTAAGTCAACGGATTGCTCTTAGATAAATCTCACATGCATAATGTTAAGCAAAAGAAGTAATCCAAACATGTCATGATATTCAATTTCACAGACACCAAGATAAAATGTCCAAAATATGTAACAGGTAAAATGAAAGGAGGAAAAGTTGGAATAGTTGAGAGATTTGTGGCACTAGAATGCAAGTATGACAGTCATTAGGGGAGAGGTGAAAGGAAGGTTTGCTAAGAAGAGTCTCATGTCAGAAGGCAGCCAGGTTGATTGGGGATTCCCTAGAACAAATATTGCCCATTAGAAGGTCCTGTGTGGAGTAAGAAGAACATGAAGCTAAGGGCCCTTGCCAGGCTTTGTTTTTGGCTGAGTACAGCTTTAGAAAAACTAAAGCAGAGAAATCATTGAGGCCTGAGCAATAGGTCAGTGGGCAGGATGCTTGCATTGTATGTGGCCAACCTGGATTCATCTCTGGCACACAACCCTTTGGTCCACTGAACTCTCTCAAGATAGATTCTTGAGTTTCTTGAGTGTAAAACCAGAAGTAAGCCCTGACACTTCTGGGTGAGATCCAAAAAACAAAAACTAACAAATAAAAAACAGTCAAGTCAAGATAGATATTTCTTTTGTGATAAGACAATGACAGGAAAGAGGATATTAGGGAAATATATGGGGTAGATAATATTTTCTTTTATTTTTCACAGTATATGGCTGACCATGCCAGGCATGAACTTTACTGCTGAGTCATATGCCCTGGCCCTTATGGTTTTATTTTGAGGAAGTGTTGGTTCTTTTAAGCAGGAGAATCGATCTGAGAACCCAAGGATGTGAAGCTGTTAGGGCTCTAAAGTGTTGAGGATTAGCTAGGTTACCCAGGAATGCTCAGGACTTTCAGTCCACACATAGCATATTGAAAAAACTATGACACCCCATCATTTGTTTTCAGTCATTTTTCTCTTCCTTTGTTGATAGCTGCTGTTATTGACTGCAGCAACTGATGCCTGGAGGTTGCACATGTACTTGGTGTTGTTGCTAACCAGGCATCACACATCTATCTGCCTGAGAGACTGACATACCACCGGCAAGTGCTTGCCAGGGATCATGCACTCTGTGTGCACACATGCATGTTTTGGGGAACGTACTGCTGGATGTTGTAGTGACACATCTGGTCTTTGCTGGAGGTCATACACATCATTTGTGGTGTTCTCCCACACCTGACTGTGTCATAGATGATGAACTGTTTTTGTGTTGTGAGTCAGTACTGTACACTGTGCTCTGGAGATCCAACCCATGACCTCATGCTTGCAATCCAGTTTCTTTTAGTCACTGAGGCATCCTGGGGCCTCTCATGGGAGGTCATTATTTTTGTTCTAGTTAGTCCTTCAATTGATTGGGTGAGAAAAATTTAGATTATAGAGTTCAATTTTCTGAACATAGAAGCCCATAGAGCTATTCAAAAATACATTTACAGAAGCATTTGAATAACATTTGACCATCTCAAGGGGTTTTGTGGACCATCCAAGTTGACACATATAGTTAACATGTTACAGGATTTGCTCAACCCTCTGAAGTTAGTCATGGAACTGTTGCTGACATTTTGAGTTTCTGACATTTTTTTTCCTCCATAAAAACGTTTAGTGGGCACTAGAATTAGGAGGAGGATTTCATCACTTCTGGTTTGGGGATAAGAATAGAAAAAAGCCAGTAGTCAGAATTGCTAGCGATCGCTTAGTACATGTTGAAATCCAGAATCAGGTATCAGGTTACTAGGAACTATGTAGAACTTCAATCTTAGTTATGAAGGACATGAAAGGACAACAAATCCCAAAAGTATAAACAAAGCCCAACTACTTTGGCCATGTCTACATTTTATAAGACATCACAGCAGATGTTCTAGGGTAGACCTGGAGCCTGAACTTCGCAGCAATCTCTAGTATAGATGAAGAACTGTGGTTTCAGGTGGAGGTTAGATGCAACTGGGTTTGTCTAGGACAAAAGTCTTATCTACATTTGGTGGGGGGCAGGTTGAGATTTTTGGGGTCTGGAGCAGGCTGAGAAAGTAGGGACTTAACCACCTGCAGCTTTCCCCAGACATGAGCTGGCCCCCACCCTTCTCATCTTGCAGGATTCTGAGTCTCACAGTTTTCCAGCCAGAGGACTAAGCCAAGGCAGACATTCCTAGGCAAAGCCCATAAACCCATGAATTGGTGATTTGGGAAGTTTTTCTGACACTGCATCAGTCATTCTCACGCATTGCGTAGTTTTTCTGTGCCCTGTGATAGTGAGAAAATGCAACTTGTAGAGATATTTCAAGCTTCTTATAATCCCAAAATTTAATTTTAAGTTGAAAGATTTACATTTTCAACTTCCTGACTCGTGAAACAGTTGTTCTTTCCATCAATTCTTCTTCTAGCCCCTGTATGACAAATCCTGGCTAAGGTAAATATGACCTACTCAAATATATGCTCTATTTCCTTTTTTATTAATTTATTTTTTAAAATGCTTCATTTAAATACCATAGTTTTTAAGGCTGGTTATAGTAAAAATGTGTCAATTTTTTACCAGTTACAAAGTTGTTCATAATTGAATTTCAGTCAGATAGTATATAGCACCCTTCACCAGTGCATATTTCCTACCACCAATATCTTCATTTTCCTTCTCACCCTTCCCCTTGCCCTCTCCCCTGCCTGCCTTCATGACAAACATTTTTATTCTCTCTCTTTCCTTTTTGACAAGTAGTTTTCACTACTGAAGGGGTACCATGTATGTCTCTTTATCCCCTTTCAGCACTCAGTTCTTATCCAGAGTGATCCTTTTCAACTCTCATTGTCATAGTGGTCCCTTCTCAATTCCAACTGCACCCACCCCCTTAGTTGTGGTAAGCTTCCTACCATGGCCTGGTCCTCCTAACCCTTATCTCTATTGTCTCTGGGTATTATAACCATACTATCCTTTTTTCAGTATTCTACAAATGAGTTACTCCCTGTTTCTTATACTTCAATGTGACTAGACAAATATATACACATTTGTGCTTATTTTCATTTTGTCTTATTCATTTGTTTTTATAGGCTTTGAATCACAGTAAGCCATGGTCAGAATCTACTACCAGCTTATGTTTGAGAATACTCAGGGGTCAGTGCCAGAACAGAACCAGGGTTGGCCACATGCAAGGCAAGTGCTTTAACCCCTGTCTGACTACTTCACTTCTTGTGTTGCATTTTAAAGATGATCCCAAATGAGAAATTTTCCATTAAAAATTATCCCAGAGTACAAAAAAAAATCCTTTGATTTTATAGTTTCTAATTTTACTTACCTTCAACTTCTAATTTGTAGAAATTGTGTTTTGTCTAATGTAAATAGAATTCACAAGGAGAAGGCTAGACATACAAATTAGTAGGCCCCAATTCAGTGCCATGGGGTATGGCATGGGGGCTGGATATGGCATGAGGGTTCCATGAGAATGTTGATTTTATGGGTCTTCCAGAGGTATTTTGTAGCTCTCTGCCAATGAACAGTAGCAGAGATGTTCAGTTTCTCATGAAAGGCAAACTCCAGTGCATTGCCATCATGGAATAGTAAATGTGCCACTGCTGACGACAGAACAATGAATCCTGTTGCAACTTCTTGCCTTCAACAAGAGAAGCAACTCTTTGTCCTGCCTTTCCTTCCTGCTCAGCAGCTGTTGGTTCCCCCCAAAGAGAAAACATTCTCTATGTACTCTGCCCTCCTCTTCCCTGGGTATTGGATGGCAGCTTCTGTATGCAGATGCTGAAAAATCTTTCTGAGAGTGTTTACACAGCAGTTGTCTCTTGAGCCCATGTTTATTTTTAGTGGGTAAATCATCAAAGCTTGGGAGGCTGGAATCTCAGTACTCTTGTTGATATGTGTTCTCCATAGCTGAATTCCATACCAGGACACCCTAGACTACATATAAGCCGTGATCAGGATTTCCAGACCTCATCCTCCCACCATGCCAGGTTATTAAAATTGATTAACAACATACCACATTAACAATGGTCAGTGAGGGCCCACAAATGCTTACTTTCAGTTGCTTCACAGATGTGAGCCTATTTCTTCATGGCTAAGAATAATGTGATAAAATATTGCTCTGCATGGAGGTAGAAACCATAGATGGGTAATTTCAATTCATTGCTCAGCATTGGTAGAGGCAGAGCAAAGGAAAAAGGGTCAAGTCTCAAGACCTGATGGCAAAACGTTCAAATTGCTAATAGGAAGAAGAAGGCTGCCTTGGCTACTTAAAATTCCAGAATGCTGCTTTCAGCGCTACCCTTGATAGTGCCAGAGAGAGGCAGAGGTGGCTCCAAATCCTTCTGGAAGAGACCTGGGAGGCATTGTCACTCATATGTGAGAGAGTTGCTCTAACGGGGCTCAGTGAAAATAGAGCAGCAAAGCCAAAGGATCCTCAACTCTATGCTTGTTTAGCCACCCTGAGAAAGATGAGGCGGCAGCTCCTTCCAGGTTTTTTTAGGGTATTTCTTTTTATTCTTTTTTTAAAGCATCAGGACTCTTACTTCCATGCAACAACTGCTTGGTAAAACTTCAAATACCATTTATTAAGCAGCAAACAAATCCTGAAAGAAAGAATCATGCTAAAGGCTTTGAATATTTATATATATATATGTGTGCTTGTGTTGTATAACTAGAAGTCTAAGAACTATATTGAAGAATGCAAAGGATGTCTTCAGGGCTCTTGGGTTCTTTCCCTCCTTGGCATTGCTTACCTATGTTTGGCTTTATATACTTGTTGACCATTTCCATATGGTGGGCAAGTTGCACATAGAAATAAGAAGGAATAAAATAGGTTCTCCTAAGGGTATCTGCAAATCAATATAAAAAAGTATTCTGATTGACTTTACTTGGAGAACTTGTACACCTCTAGACCAATCTCAATTCCTGAGGGAAATGATTTGATAACATTTTTTTTGCATCTCCTACTATAGCCATGAAAGCAGCACAGTGGGCTCAGTAATTGTGTAGGGAGCTTATGTCTGAAAAGGGTCCAAGGAAGATGTGACAATTTTTTTGAATTCCCATTACAACATATAAGGTGTTCATAAAACTCTCAGAGTCCTAAAAATTGTTCCTTCTTTCTGTTTATGATTGCCATTCAATGTTAATTTTGTTTCTCTCTAGATGTATAATCTTGGGGGAAAGTCTAGGCCTAAATACTATACCAATCTCACCCAAGAAATTAAGTCAACTTTTATTAGGAAAGCATGCCATTTTGTGATGTTGGTAGACAATGATAGGGAGAAGTAGGAACTTAGGAAGTAGAAGTTGGTTTTAGTTATCTTTGTTTCTGTTGAAACATTTTACATTATTATGAAATTCAATCATCTAGGTCAACATTTGGGGACTTGATAGGCTCTACAGCAAAAACCACATCTATCTTTTGATAACTTACAACTCCCATACTCCTTAATATTGGAAACTCAATTATTTTCAAATCAGCCAAGGATCTTGGAAGAGTCTAAGCAGGGTGCATATGATATTAGCATCATAAAATGGCAGGTATTAGAACTATGTCTAGTAATTACTAGTAGTTTGGGTAATCATGTCCAAGTTATTCAATCTCATGGATTCTCAGTTTCCTCTGACATCACTAGCCTCATTGAAGGTGTATACAATTTACGACTTTGAAGCCAGAGAGTATAGTGGGTAGGGAGATTGCCTTGTACAAGACCAACCTGGGTTTGATCACTGGCATCCTAGATGCTACACTAATCACTGCCAGGAGTAATTCCTGAGTGCATATCCAGGAGTAATTCTTGATGGCAGGGATGTGATTCCCAAAACCAAACCAAAAATTAGTGCCTCAGTAGTTGCTGTGAGGAATATCTGAAATTCTAGTTGAGGATAGTAACAAGGGGCTGACTAGGAAAGTCAAGAGTAGTTTCCAGAAAAGAAATTTGCTTCTTTCAGATCCATATCAAAATTATATTTGTGTTGTGACTATAAAGATTAAAATTATTGGTGGAAAAGATGTGCTCATTAATCAGTGTATGTTTTCCCATCTTGCTTCCCTGGGGCACAGCCTCTTTGTTTGATCACAATCTGGTGGTTTCTTTAAATAGCCAGCCAGTGGCATCAGAATGAAATTACAGGAATATTTATCAGAATGAAACAACCCTCACTCCAAACATAAATCCAAAAGAACTCATTTCAGAGGTGAGAATAGCTTTGAAGAGACAGAATAGTCTGTGAAACTTTTGTAAAACCAAAAGTATGTTTATAAAATTCACTAGCATAAGAAAAGTTAGAGATTATCTAGTATTAAGCTTTTTTTGTTTATTTATTAGTTTTCTTTTGGATCACATCCAGCAATGCTCAGGGTAACTCATGGCTCTGCACTCAGGAATCACTCCTGGCAGTTGCAAAGGACTATATGGGATGTTAGGGATCAAACCCAGGTCTGCCACATACAATGGCAAGTGTCCTACCTGCTCTACTCTCTCTCTGGCCTCAAGCTTTTGTTTTTAACAGTTACTAGACTACAGAAAGTTTCTCTGGAGATACAACCTAATCCAACTCTGCAGGGGCTTTGTGTTGAATTAAGTAGTACTATATTTGAGCAAGTTCTACATTCTCCCAGTGCAAATCTATTTAAAGGTCAGTTAAACAACTGAAAATAAAACTGAAAGTTGGCCTGCTGCTAATGCTTTACACATCCCATTTATAAAAGGACTAGCTAGCTTATTGCTTATTTGGCTTATTGCTTATTGATTTTTTTTCTCTGTTGACCTAGAAAGGAATTAAGAATTATGTGATGGTCAGTGTGGTATCATTCATTTTTGAAATGAACCATATGTTACAAATTTCATGAACACAAGATTTTCCATTGTTTTAAACTACTTTTACTGTGATTTTAAAATGACTAGAATCTTAAATGTATGGAAAAGAATTCAGTTCTCTATCTGGCCTCCATAGATCTGCACATGTCCTGGGGTTGGCCCAGGGCTGTCGCTAGTCCAGGATGACTCTCTTTTATGACTCATTTCTTCTCCTTTACACAGTTAAGATGGGTCTAGACTCTGTTAGAAGAACAGTGAAGAAAAAAATTAATGGCCGAGCAGAGTTTTTCTAAGTACTCAAAAAGAAAGTTTGACACACTGTTCTTGGGCAGTTATGCTCACTCCATAAGCTCTGATGTTTTCTGTGCTTGACAGACCACCTATGATCATGGCTAAAGCTTGAATAAATATTCCCCGTGCCAAATCTACCAGTTCATCCTCAGTGACTCAACTGTGCTATTGGCATTGTTTCCACCAGACCACCTGACTAGGAATGTGGGTCACCACCAGCAAGTCTTGATCCTATGTCTCTGCATATATCAAATTACCAAGTCCTTACTCTGGATATATATTTAAAAAGGTTCTTGGTTCTACTCTTCTCTGTCATTTTCACCTTTGGATTCCCACCCTTAATAGTCTTTTCATCTAGAGTCCTCAGAGTAAGACCTCAGAGGTTTCTTTCTTTCCTTTTTCTGGACTCTTTCCTCCCATTTGTTATCCACAGAATGGCAAGATTTTTTTCTGGAAGAATTTTTTTCCTGGAAGAAATTGGAGGAGTAATGCAGGGGATAGAACTCAGGGCCTCACACATGCAAGGCATATGCTCTTTCTTACCACTTGAGTTGCATATTTAGCCCCAGATATATTTATTTAAAAAATTGTGTTACTTTATTTAAACACCTTGCTTTACAAAGTCATTTGTAATACAATTGTTTCTGACATTCAACACTCTCACAACAACCCACCACTGGTGTAACATTCCTTCCATCAAATGTCTCAGTTTCTCACCCCTCAAGTCTACCTTTTTCTCAGGCAAAAAAAAAAAAAATATTGACTTTATTTTGCTTGTTGCAACTAACAACAGAATTATCCAAAAAAATTTAGTACAAGAAAACTTGTGAAAATAACTATATCTTACAATGGGATCATTAAGTCATTGAAGGTTTACTGAGCTGTTTGTGGCTGGTTAAGCCTTTTGTGTTATTGGTTTTGTTTATTGAGCTAAGGTGGCTTCTATGCTATTTTCACACTTAATTTGGGATGTCAGTATCTAAAACCTTGGAAGTGTTACTCAGCTATGTATGAAGCCCCAGGCTCCAGGAATTCTGAGATCTGTGGAACTGGGTTGATAAATTGACCTGGGAGTGGCTGCCAGATTGTGGGTGCTGTTATCAGGGTTTCAGGAAGTACAAGTGAGTTAGGGAAAACTGCCTTCTCTCAGCCGGAGAAGACCCCAGAATTTTTGGCTTCCAAACCAGTATACTCAGAATTTTTGTTAGTTTTGTGTCTCTGCTGAGATTTAGTCATGAAACAGTGAAGATGGACCATTTGCATGGCTGTTACTATGGGGTGTGAATGAAGTTACTGAAGCTTTGACAGAGCAGAAACTTGCCCGACCTCACTCCAGAGGCTACCCCAAAGTTTTCAGCTGTGAGACTTGGTGTACCCATAAATTTTTCAGCTTGGCTTTTATCTTTTTCAAGAATAAAATGAGTCTATGGGAGCTGGCCTATGAACTGACAAGACCCCTGATGTGGGATGTGATCATTTAGCTATAATTTTAAAAACATAAATATGATCACTTAGTCTCTTGCTTAAAAGAAACAAAAACAAAAAATTGTCCATACACAATATATATAAATTTTTTTTTGGTTCTTGGGTCACACCTGCATCACTCAGGAGTTACTCCTGGCTCTACACTCAGAAATTGCTCCTGGCAGGCAAGGGGGACCATATGGGATGTCCGGAATCAAACCGGGGTCCATCTTAGGTTGTCTGCAGGCAAGGCAAAAGTCCTACCGCTGTGTCATCACTCCAGCCCCCTGACATTGTTTTGTTTGTTTTGGGGTGGGGCCATACTCAGCAGTGCTCAGGATCTGGCTCTGTGCTCAGAAATCACTCCTGTCAGGCACGGGAGACCATATAGGATGCCGAGATTCGAACCACAGTCTGTCCTGGATTCCCCTGAGTGTAAGGCAAATGCCCTCCTGCTATGTTGTCTCTCCAGCCCCATCCATACACAATTTTTAATAATGACTTGGACCCATGCTGACTTATCAATATTTGAGGGTTTCACTATGCAAAGAATTGTGAATCATTATATTCATATTGCAATGAAGTTTATGGAAAGATAAAAATTAATGAAGCTAGATCAACACAAGAAATTTATTAAAGCTTGGCCTAGAAAATCATCTTTTATGTCAGTGGAAGTGCCATTTCAGAGTCTTAGGATCACAATGTTTATAGGGTTATATCAATCTTCTGCAACTAAAGATGTGGAATTAAAACTTTAATTGATAAAAGTGAAAACAGACTACCTTATTAAAAACTAATCGAGCCATTTTATTATTTTTCATAATCAATGATCAATATTCCAATAAAAATTAAGAATGATTATGAGCTATCACTATTCTTAGTTAATTTCCACAGACCATTTGTATTTTCAAAATGAAAATAACACGTGTACTCATTAAAGTACTTGCAAGTCTACAAGATAAATATTAAATGCAATAATGGCTTTCATAATTTTTAAATTATTGTAGGAGCAATAGCAGCATTTAATAAGCAATTTATTTTTATCTTTAAAAATAATTCAATATACCCCAAAGATGATATGTAAATATATGTAAATTAACAGATAATATAATAAACAACAGTAAATGCCAATTAATTTAAGAACCAGAACTTTTTAAAATAATTTTTCTAAATGGATTTGCTGTTCTATTGCAGTGGTTAGAAATTGGAAACAGTGGTGGGAATAGTTGAACATAGGTGATAAGATGATGAAGATCTTAATGATGATGACAAGACAAGTAAGGGATGAACACAGAATTGAAAATCTTGGTATGAGAAGCATAAGACTTCCTGCAACTGAAGACAAAGAAAACTGAAGAAGAAAAGATGAAGGCCTAGCTCTTTTATCTAAGTGACCAATTCCCAATAGAGACCAAACATTGAACTAAGATGTGTCCACTAGTCCAAGGTTGATCCTTATCCAGGGGAAAATTAAGTCTTCTTGGAGGATGCAAATATCTGGACAAATATATTGGGTGATATTCAGCTGCGCTTATGGGTTAATCCCGGCTCTGCATTCAGAAATCATTCCTGGTGATGCCGAGGGAACCATATGAGATGCTGTGGATTAAATCTAGGTTGGCTACATTCCAGGCAAATACCTTATCCTCTGGGCTATCACTCTAGCTCCAAATATTTTTTTAAATAATTTTTATTTTGACCAAAGTGGATTATAAATCTTTCACAGTAATATTTTAGGTACATAGTGACATTGAATCAGGGGCATTCCCACCATCAATGTTATAACTCCCTCTACCCTGTTCCCAGCATGCATCCCATATCCCCCTCCTTTGTCCCCCAGGCTGCTAGTATAAGTGATCCCTTCTTATATAGCTTGTTGTAGATTGGGTATCGATTCTGTTGTTGTTGGCTTTGGATTTGGTGTTTAAATCTGATCATTTTTTATTTCTACTCTATGTTCATTCGACTGCTTGGTCTTGGTACCTCCCATTACTTCCCTTTCACTTTATAAAGCAGAACAAGATGATTCAAGTTCTGTGATTATGCTTGAAGGAAAAAAGGGGGGCAAAAATCAAACAAGCAAAAAATGGGAGGAGTCCTTTTAGAGGCTATAAATATCAATGTAAGAGAAGAAAGGGAAAAGGGAAGAAAAACATAACAATAAAACAATCAATAAAAAAATTTAACAAAAAAACTTGAAAAGCACCACAGCAATAAAGACAACAACCAAACAATAATCACAATCCCGAAATAAAAACAAAACAAAGCCCCCCCAAAAGAAAAACAAACGAACAACAACAACAATAACAAAAATGTTGTGCTACTTTTATATTTTTTCGCATAGTAAATATTGGGAGATTAGAAAGGAATTCACGAGTGTTGTGTAGTCCACATCGCTGTCACGAGGCCCAGTGGTGGTGGACTGGCATTGGCTCCCGCCAAAAAAAAAAAAAAAAAAAAAAAAAAGAAATAAAGAAAAGAAAGGAATTCCCTTGGCCTAAGACAGTGGTCGGCAACCTTTTTTTTCAACTGAGCCAAATCTCGCCAAAACCACGATTGAGGGGCTGGGAAGGTGGCACTGGAGTTAAGGTGTCTGCCTTGCAAGCGCTAGCGTTGGATGGACCGCAGTTCGATCCCCTGGCCTCCCATATGGTCCCCCCAAGCCAGGGGCGATTTCTGAGCGCATAGCCAGGAGTAACCCCTAGCGTCAAACGGGTGTGGCCCAAAAACCAAAAAAAAAACAAAAAAAAAAAAAAACACCACGATTGAAATTTATTTTGAGAGCCACATTTTTTTTTTTTTTTTTTGTGGCAGCGGTCAGGGATTACTCCTGGCTCTATGCTCAAAAATCGCTCCTTGTAGGCTCAGGGGACCATATGGGATGTCAGGATTCGAACCACCGACATTCTGCATGAGAGGCCAACACCATACCTCCATGCTATCTCTCGGGTCCTGAGAGCCACAATTTTAAAACTAAAAATACATAGGATGGTACACTGTTTTTAGTGTCAATTAGTTTTTATTGATAATATTCTGCATGCAAGTATCCACATAGGTCGGGAGGATACAAATAACACAACTAATAAGACAAAAACTTTAGAACAATATTATTTATCGATAACGATAAATTCCATAAAATTTGCCTTACAAAGTAGAGAAAATTATATCCTGACCATCATCACTGACAAAGTCACAAACGCTAATGTGAACATTGGCCTTGCATTTTCTTGGATAGTTTGAGTAAGTCAGGTTTGTATGTTGTTGTTTTTAATTTTAGACAAGATTCCAGGTTCTCATTGATGAGATGATTTCTCAATTTACTCTTGATAAGATTGATGCTTAAAAATGATTGTTTGCGAGAAATGGCTGACTGTGGGGATTGCCAGGTGAAGTCCTGATTGCTTCACCTGCAGAGTCTCTGCCCAGCTGTGCTTCTTCTGAGGAAACTGAGGACCTGAAGGGAGCCTGTCCTGTGTTTCTCTGTCTTTTCTGAATCCTTGAAGCTCTCCTCAGAGCCCTAGGAAGTGAACACCCCCAAAACTGCATTCTGAAGCTACCCAGCAAGTGAGTAAGAAATTGCTGACTGTGGGGATTGCCAGGTGAAGTGCTGATTGCTTCACCTACGGAATCTCTGCCCTGCTATGCTTCTTCTGAAGAAACTGAGGACCTGAAGGGAGCCCTGTCCTGTGTTTCTCTGTCTTTTCTGAATTCTTAAAGCTCTCCTCAGAGCCCTGGGAAGCGAACCCCCCAAAAACTGCATTCTGAATCTACCCAGCGACCAAGTGAGTGAGTAAGAAATGGGCTGACTTTACAAGCCCAGAAAGGGGAAGCCGCTGAACTCTGCTGGAACTCAGATGCCAGCACCCCTATCTGCCTGTCTTCTGTGCTGTGCTCCATTTTCGGCATGATTTCATCCTGTGTGTGGCTCATCTGCGGATGGCTCGCCATCCCTGGAGCCTTCCCTGAAGGTGAGTTTACAAGCCCAGAAAGAGTGGAGCCAGAGGAGCATGGCCCCTCTGCTTTGCTTCCTGGCCCTGCACATCATATAGCCAATGAGTACAACCACAACACATAGAAAAACCCACAATACAAGTGTGACAATGGGGAAATAACGCAGGCCAGCGCCAGACATAGAGAATGATGATGGCAAATCTGATGACTTGAACATGACCAACCAACTAGTCAGTCTCTCAGATAAAGAGTTTAGAGTCACAATATGGAAGATGTTCAAAGAACTCAAAGAAAGTATAGAAGAGAACACTAATAAGAATCAAGAGAATATGAAGATAGAAATCAGAAAACTCTAAACTGAAATTTCAGGTCAAATAACAGGTCTGAAAAACTCAGTAGATGAATTGAAGAAAAACATGGTGAGCTTTCCCACAGGTTAATAGCAGCTGAGGATAGAATTAGTACACTGGAAGATGAGATGAATAACAACTAAATACAGCAGAAGAAATTGGAAAAAAGCCTTAAAGCAAATGATCAAACAATAGAAAAATTACTCAACGAATGGGAACAGATGAAAATAGAAGTCTATGATAAGCTCAACAGAAACAACTTAAGATTTATTGGAGTACCAGAGACCCAGGAAGAAAATCTCTAGGAAGAATCAATAGTCAAGAACATCATTAAAGAGAAACTACCAGAGCTAATGAATACATGCGATCAAACCCTGCATGCCCAAAGAGTACCAACTAAAAGAGACCCCAGAAAAAACACTCCAAGAAACATCCTGGTCACAATGACGAACACCAGAGATAGAGACAGAATTCTGAAAGCAGCAAGATCGAAAAGAGAAATTACATTCAAGGGAACATCCTTGAGATGTACTGCAGACCTGTAACCGGAAACACCCAAGGCCAGAAGGCAGTGGTGGGTCATAGTGACAAAAATCAATGAAATAAATGCTTTGCCTAGAATACTGCACCCAGCAAAACTCACTTTCAGGTTTGAAGGAACAATACATGGTTTCACAGACAAACAACAGCTCAGAAACTTTACAGACTCAAAACCAGTCTTAAAAGAAAAACTGAACAGCCTACTTTAAGACAAGACTGACCAATAGACACACCAAACTTCGATATAAAGATGGCACTAAATCCCAGGACAATTCTTTCTCTCAATGTCAATGGACGTAATGCACCAGTTAAGAGACAGAGTGGCTAAATGTATCAAAAAAATAAAATCAACAGTATGCTGCCTACAAGAAACGCACCTGAATAGTCAGAACAAACATAGACTCAAAATAAAAGGCTGGAGGAAAATCACCTAAGCAAACAAAACCCATAACAAAGCTGGAATGGCCATACTAATATCAGATGATGCAAACTTTATACTAAGGAAAGTTGTAAGGGACAAAGATGGACATTTTGTATTAATCAAGGGATACGTACAGCAGGACAAAATCACGCTCCTAAACATATTTGCACCGAATAATGGGCCAGCAAAATATTTAATACAATTGTTGATAAATCTGAAAAATAATATTTATAACAACACAATAATTGTGGGAGACCTCAACACAGCAGTATCAACACTTGACAGGTCAACCAGACTGAAACTCAACAAGAATATACTAGACGTGAAAAGAGAAATGGAAGAAAAAGGCCTAGTAGATATATACAGGACACTCCACCCCCAGAAGCCTGGATACATATTCATCTCTAATGTACATGGGACATTATCCAGGATAGACTATATGCTACCTCATAAAACATACCTCCATAATATCAAGAGGATAGAAATTTTGCAGGCTACCTTCACTGACTACAAGGCCCTGAAATTATATGTGAACTACAAAGGAACACAGAAGAAAAACTTTAATACCTGGAAGTTAAACAGCCTAATATTGAATAACCAGTGGGTCAGTGATGAAATCAAAGAGGAAATCAAAACCTTGCTAGAAACAAATGACAATGGAGACACAAACTATCAGAACCTATGGGACACAGCAAAAGAGGTACTGAGAGGAAAAATTATAGCTTTGCAAGCACACATCAAGAAAGAGGAAGGGGCATATCTGAATAGCTTAATGACGCAATGCATAGAATTAGAAAGTGCTCAACAAAAGGAACCAAAAATAGGGAGACAGAAGGAAATAACAAAGCTGAGAGCAGAAATCAATGAAGTGGAAACAAAACAATTCAAAAGATCAACGGTTCTTTGAAAAAAAAAATGAACAAGATTGATAGAGCACTGGCAAACTAACAAAGAGAAAGAGAGAGTAACTTGATAACTTGTACTAGGAATGAAAAAGGAGAGATCACTACTGATATGGCAGAGATTCAAAGGGTAATCAGAAGCTACTTTGAGAAACTCTATGCCACTAAAAATGAAAACCTGGAAGAAATGGATAAATTTTTGAACTCTTATAATCTTCCACGTTTGAATGAAGAGGATGTAGCATATCTAAACACACCCATCACTATTGAGGAAATTAAGACAGTAATCAAATGTCTGCCCCAAAACAAAAGCCCAGGCCCAGATGGATTTCCTAATGAATTCTTTCAAATCTTTCAAGAGGAACTTCTACCAATCCTGGCAAGATTCTTTCATGAAATCGAAAAAACAGGAACACTTCCAAATAGCTTTTATGAAGCCAACATCACCTTGATACCTAAACCAGACAGAGATGCTACCAAAAAGAAAATTACAGTCCAATATCGCTGATAAATACAGATGCAAATATCCTCAACAAAATCCTGGCAAATAGGATTCAATGCCTCATTTAGAAGATCATCCACTATGATCAAGTAGGTGTCATCCCAGGAATGCAAGGCTGGTTTATCATCCATAAATCTATCAACATAATACACAACATCAACAACAAGAAAAATAGAAATTATATGATCATATCAATAGACGCAGAGAAAGCATTTGATAAGTTCCAACACCCATTCTTGATTAAAACTCCCAGCAAGATGGGAATGAAAGGAACCTTTCTCAACATAGTTAAGGCCATCTACCACAAGCGGGAGGCAAATATTGTCCTCAATGGAGAAAACTGAAAGCCTTTCCTCTAAATTCTGGCACATGACAAGGCTGTCCTCTGTAATCATTCATATTCAAAATAGCACTGGAAGTACTTGCTATAGCGATTAGGCAAAAAAAAAAAAAAAAGATATCAAGGGAATCCAGATAGGAAAGGAAGAAGTCAAGCTCTCGCTCTTTGCAGATGACATGATACTCTATTTAGAAAACCCTAAAGTCTTTACGAAAAAGCTTCTGGAAACAGTAGACTCATATAGAAAGGTGGCAGGATACAAAATTAACACACAAAAATCAATGGCAATAGTTATCAAAACAGCATGGTATTGGAATAAAGACAGGCCCTCAGATCAGTGGAATAGCTTGAATACTCAGAGAATGTTCCCCAGACATACAATCACCTAATTTTTGATAAAGGAGCAAGAAATCCTAAATGGAGCAAAGAAAGCCTCTTCAACAAATGGTGCTGGCACAACTGATTAGCCACTTGCAAAAAATTGAACGTAGACCCCTAGATAACATCATGTATGAAGGTTAAATCCAAATGGATGAAAGACCTCGATATTAGACCTGAAACCATAAGATATATAGAACAACACGTAGATAAAACACTCCAGGACATTGAGATTAAAGGCATCTTCAAAGAGGAAACTGCACTCTCCATGCAAGTGAAAGTAGAGATTAACAGATGGGAATATATTAACCTGAGAAGCTTCTGTACCTCAAAAGAAATAGCACCCAGGATACAAGAGCCGCCACTGAGTGGGAGAAACTATTCACCCAATACCCATCAGACAAGGGGTTAATATCCAAAATATACAAGGCACTGACAGAACTTTACAAGAAAAAAACATCTAATCACATCAAAAAATGGGGAGAAGAAATGGACAGATACTTTGACAAAGAAGAAATACAAATGGCCAAAAGACACATGAAAAAATGCTCCAGATCACTAATCATCAGGGAGATGCAAATCAAAACAACTATGAGGTACCAACTCACACCCCAGAGATTGGCACACATCACAAAGAATGAGAACAAGCAGTGTTGGCGGGGATGTGGAGAGAAAGGAACTCTTATCCACTGCTGGTGGGAATGCCATCTAGTTCAACCTTTATGGAAAGCAATATGGAGATTCCTCCAAAAACTGGAAATGGAGCTCCCATACGACCCAGCTATACCACTCCTAGGAATATACCCTAGGAACATAAAAATACAATACAAAAATCCCTTCCTTACACCTATATTCATTTCAGAACTATTTACCATAGTAAGACTCTGGAAACAGCCAGGATACCCTTCAACAGATGAATGGCTAAAGAAACCATGGTACATATACACAATGGAATACTGTGGAGCTGTCAGGAGAGATGAAGTCATGAAATTTTCCTATACATGGATGTATATGGAATCTATTATGCTGGGTACAATAAGTCAGAAATAGAGAGAAAAATGCAGAATGGTCTCACTCATCTATGGGTTTTAAGAAAAATGAAAGACATCCTTGCAATAATAACTTTCAGACACAAAAGAGAAAAGAGTTATAAGTTACAGCTCACCTCATGAAGCTCACCAGAAACAGGGATGAGTTTAGTTAGAGAAATAACTACGTTTTGAATTATCCTAATAATGAGAATGTCTGAGGGAAATAGAAAGTCTGTCTAGAGTACAGGCGGGGGTTGGGTGGGGAGGAGGGAGATTTGGGACATTGGTGATGGGAATATTGCACTGGTGATGGGTGATGTTCTTTACATGACTGAAATCCAAACACAATCATGTATGTAATAAAGTTGTTAAAAAAAAGAAAATTATTGTTTGCATAAATATATAGACCCGAACAAGGAAAGAACAACAAATGCTAGCTATCTTAGTTGATTATATGAGTCAGGAATACAATTCCAGGTGTTAGAAATCAACATATCGTCCTTCTCCTGGTCTTTCAAAGCAGACCACTTGTGCTGTGAACTAAGTTCACATTTGTGTTCCTCCAATCTTTCTTTTATATATATATAAACAGTGCAACATTCCCATTACTAATGTCCCAAGTCTCCCTGCTCCCCACCCAACCCCCACTTGTACTCTACACAGACTTTCTATTTCCTTCATACAGTCTCATTATTAGGATAGTTCAAAATGTAGTTATTTCTCTAACTAAACTCACCCCTGTTTGTGGTGAGCTTCATGAGGTGAGCTGTAACTTCCAGCCCTTCTCTCTTTTGTGTCTGAAAATTATTATTGCAAGAATGTCTTTCATTTTTCTTAAAATCCATAGATGAGTGAGACCATTCTGCGTTTTACTCTCTCTCTGACTTATTTCACTCAGCATAATAGATTCCTTGTACATCCATGTATAGGAAAATTTTATGACTTCATCACTCCTGACAGCTGCATAATATTCCATTGTGTATATGTACCACGGTTTCTTTAGCCATTATCTCTTGAAGGGTAACTTGGCTGTTTCCAGAGTCTTGCTATGGTAACTAGTGCTGAAATGAATATAGGTGTAAGGAAGGGATTTTTGTATTGTATTTTTGTGTTCTTAGGGTATATTCTAGAAGTGGTATAGCTGGATCGTATGGAAGCTCGATTTCCAGTTTTTGGAGGAATCTCCATATTGCTTTCGATAAAGGTTGAAGTAGACAGCATTCCCATCAGCAGTGGATAAGAGTTCCTTTATCACCACATCCCCGCCCACACTGCTTGTTCTCATTTTTTGTGATGTGTGCCAATTTCTGGGGTGTGAGGTGGTACCTCATAGTTGTTTTGATTTGCAACTCCCTGATGATTAGTGATATGGAACAATTTTTCATGTGTCTTTTGGCCATTTGTATTTCTTCTTTGTCAAAGTGTCTGTCCATTTCTTCACCCCATTTTTATTGGGATTAGATGTTTTTTCTTGTAAATTTCTGTCAGTGCCTTGTATACTTTGGAGATTAGCCCCTTATCTGATGGATATTGAGTGAATAGTTTCTCCCACTCAGTGGGGGGCTCTTGTATCCTGGGCGCTATTTTCTTTGAGTAGCAGTGCTTCTCAGCTTAATATATTCCCATCTGTTAATCTTTGCTTTCACTTGCTTGGAGAGTGCAGTTTCCTCCTTAAAGATGCCTGTAGTCTCAATATCCTGCAGTATTTTGCCCACTGTTTTTCTATATATCTTATGGTTTCAGGCTTGATATTGAGGTCTTTAATCCATTTCAATTTTATCTTCGTACCTTCGTACATGTACCTTCGTACAACTGGGGGTCTAAGTTCAATTTTTTGCAAGTGGCTAGCCAGTTATGCCAACACCACTAGTTGAAGAGGGGTTCTTTGCTCCATTTAGGATTTCTTGCTCCCTTATCAAAAATTAGGTGATTATATGTCTGGGAAACATTCTCAGAGTATTCAAGTCTATTCCACTGATCTGAGGTCCTGTCTTTTTTCCAATACCATGCTGTTTTGATAACTATTGCTTTGTAGTAAAGTTTAAAGTTTGGGAAAGTAATTCCTCCAATATTCTTTTACCCAATGATTGCTTTAGCTCTCTGGGGTGTTTATTGTTCCAAATGAATTTCAAAAGTGCCTGATCCACTTCTTTGAAGAATGTCATGGGTATCTTTAGAGGGATCGCATTAAATCTGTACAATGCTTTGGAGAGTATTGCAATTTTATGATGTTAATCCTGCCAATCCATGAGCAGGCTATGTGTTTCCATTTCCGCATGTCCTCTCTTATTTCTTGGAGGAGAGTTTTATATTTTTCTTTGTATAGGTCCTTCACATTTTTAGTCAAGTTGATTCAAATATATTTGAGTTTTTGTGGCACTATTGTGAATGGGTTGTTTTTTTAATGTCCATTTCTTCCTTATTACTATTGGTGTATAGAAAGGCCATTGATTTTTGTGTGTTAATTTTGTAGCCTGCCACCTTGCTATATGAGTTTATTGTTTCTAGGAGCTTTTTGTAGAGTCTTTAGGGTTTTCTATGTAGAGTATCATGTCATCTACAAACAGCGAGAGCTTGACTTCTTCCTTTCCTATCTGGATTCCCTTAATATCTTTATCTTGCCTAATTGCTATAGCAAGTACTTCCAGTGCTATATTGAATAGGAGTGGTCAAAGAAGACAGCCTTGTCTTGTGCCAGAATTTAGAGGGAAAGCTTTTATTTTTTTCTCCATTGAGGATTATATTTGCCACTGGCCTGTTGCAGATGACCTTAACTATATTGAGAAAATTTCCTTTCATTCCCATCTTGCTGGGAGTTTTGATCAAGAATGGGTGTTGGACCTTATCAAATGCTTTCTCTGCATCTATTGATATGATCATGTGATTTTTTTCTTGTTGTTGATTTTGTATATTATGTTGATAGATTTATGGATGTCAAACCAGCCTTGCATTTCTGGGATGAAACCTACTTGGTCATAGTGAATTATCTTTAAATAGGTATTGAATCCCATTTGCCAGGATTTTGTTGAGGAACTTTGCATCTGTATTCATCAGCGATATTGGTCTGTGATTCTTTTTTCATAGCATCTCTGTCTGGTTTAAGTATCAAGGTGATGTTGGCTTCACAAAAGCTATTTGGAAGTGTTCCCATTTATTCTATTTCATGAAAGAATCTTGCCAGGATTGGTAGTAGTTCCCCTTGAAAGGTTTGAAAGAATTTATTAGTAAATCCATCTGGGCCTGGGCTTTTGTTTTGGGGCAGACATTTGATTATGTCTTAATTTTCTCAATAGTGATGGGTGTGTTTAGATATGCTACATCCTCTTCATTAAACCATGAAAGATTATAGGAGTTCAAGTAGTTAACCATTTCTTCCAGATTCTCATTTTTAGTGGCATTGAGTTTCTCAAAGTAACTTCTGATTACCCTTTGAATCTCTGACATTTCAGTAGTGATCTCCCCTTTTTCATTCCTAGTACAAGTTATCAAGTTACTCTCTCTCTCTCTCTTTGTTAGTTTGCCAGTGCTCTATCAATCTTGTTCATTTTTTTTCAAAGAACCAACTTCTGCTTTCATTGATCTTTCGAATTGTTTTTTGTTTCCACTTCATTGATTTCTGCTCTCAGCTTTGTTATTTCCTTCTGTCTCCCTATTTTTGGTTCCTTTTGTTGAGCACTTTCTAATTCTATGCATTGCGTCATTAAGCTATTCAGATATGCCCCTTCCTCTTTCTCGATGTGTGCTTGCAAAGCTATAAATTTTTCTCTTAGTTCCGCTTTTGCTGTGTCGCATAAGTTTTGATAGTTTGAGTATCTATTGTTATTTGTTTCCAGCAATTTTTTGATTTCCTCTTTGATTTCATCACTGACCCAATGGTTATTCAGTATTAGGCTGTTTAACTTTCAGGTATTAAAGTTTTTCTTCTGTGTCCCTTTGTAGTTCACATATAATTTTAGGGCCTTGTGGTCAGCGAAGGTAGCCTGCAAAATTTCTATCATCTTAATATTATGGAGGTATGTTTTATATGCTAACATGTAGCCTATCCTGGAGAATGTCCCATGTTCATTAGAGAATAATGTGTATCCTGATTTCTGGGGTTGGAGTGTCCTGTATATATCTACTAGGCCTCTTTCTTCCATTTCTCTTTTCAGGTCTAGTATATTCTTGTTGAGTTTCAGTCTGTTTGACCTATCAAGTGTTGACAATGCCATGTTCAGGTCTCCCACAATTATTGTGTTGTTATTGATATTATTTTTCAGATTTGTCAACAATTGTATTAAATATTTTGCTGGCCCATCATTTGTGCATATATGTTTAGAAGAGTGATTTCTTCCTGCTCTAAAAATCCCTTGATTAATACAAAATGTCCATCTTTGTCTCTTCTAACTTTCCTGAGTATAAAGTTTGGATCATCTGATATTAGTATGGCCATTCCAGATTTGTTATGGGTGTTGTTTGCTTGGATGATTTTCCTCCAGCCTTTTATTTTGAGTCTATGCTTGTTCTGACTATTCAGGTGCATTTCTTGTAGGCAGCAGAAGGTTGGGTTGAGTTTTTTGATACATTTAGCCACTCTGTGTCTCTTACCTGGTACATTAATCCATTGACATTGAGAGAAAGAATTGTCCTGGGATTTAGTGCCATCTTTATATTGAATTTTGGTGTGTCTTTGGTCAGTCTTGTCTTAAATTAGGTCTTTTAGTTTTTCTTTCAAGACTGGTTTTGAGTCTGTAAAGTTTCTGAGCTGTTGTTTGTGAAACCATGCATTGTTCCTTCAAACCTGAAAGTGACTTTTGCTGGGTGCACTATTGTAGGTGAAGCATTTATTTCATTGAGTTTTGTCACTATGTCCCACCACTGACTTCTGGCCTAGAATGTTTCTTGTGACAGGTCTGTGGTAAATCTCAAGGATGTTCCCTTGAATGTAATTTCTTTTTTTAATCTTACTGCGTTCAGAATTCTGTCTCTATCTGTGGGGTTTGTCATTGTGACTAGGATGTGTCTTGGGGTGTTTTTTCTGGGGTCTTTTTTAGTTAGTAATCTTTGGGCATGCAGGATTTGATCACATGTATTCTTTAGCTCTGGTAGTTTCTCCTTAATGATGTTCTTGACCATTGATTTTTCCTGGAGGTTTCCTTCCTGGGTCTCTGGGACTCCAATAAATCTTAAGTTGTTTCTGTTGAGCTTATCATAGACTTTTATTTTCATCTGTTCCCATTCTTTGAATAATTTTTTCATTGTTTGATCATTTGCTTTAAGGCTTTTTTCCAATCTCTTCTGCTGTATTTAGTTGTTATTCATCTCATCTTCCAGTGTACTAATTGTATCCTCAGCTGCTGTTAATTTGTGGGAAAACTCTTTCATTTTTTTCTTCAATTCATCTACTGAGTTTTTTCGATCTGTTATTTGACCTGAAATTTCAGTTTGGAGTTTTCTAATTTCTATCTCCATATTCTTTTGATTCTTATTAGTGTTCTCTTCTATACTTTCTTTGAGTTCTGTGAATATCTTTAATATTGCAACTCTAAACTCCTTATCTGAGAGACTGACTAGTTGGTTTGCCATTTTCAGGTCATCAGAATTGCCATCTTTGTTCTCTATGTCTGGCGCTAGCCTGCATTGTTTTCACATTGTCACACTTGTATTGTGGGTTTTTCTACATGTTGTGGTTGTATTAATTGGCTAAGTGATGTGCACAGCCGCATAGCGAAGTGAATGGCCATGCTCCTCTGGCTCCTCCCTTACTGGGCATGTAAACTCACCTCCACGGAAGGCTAGCTGTCTGCAGTTGAATGAAATCAGGCCGAGAATGCAGCACAGCACAGAATACAGGTAGATAGGGGTGCTGGCATCAGAATTCCAGCAGAGTTCAGCGGCTTCCTCTTTCTGGGTATGTAATCTCACCTCCAGGGAAGGCTAGCCATCCTCAGATAAGCCACACAGAGGATAAAATCAGGCTGAGAATGCAACACAGCACAGAAGACAGGCAGATAGGGGTGCTGGCATCAGAGTTCCAGCAGAGTTTCTTCTCCAATCTTTCTAAATTTGCACAACGACATTAAAATTTCAAGCTCCACAGTTCTTTGTTTTTTAAATCCAGAAATTGCAGTTCAAAGTTGCCAATGTCGATATTGAAGGGAGAAAAATTTAATCCTATTACAGTGGCATCGAAAGGTTTTTTAACAAAGGCCAACGTCGCTTTGCTATTTCTGAAATCCTGAAATTTCTTGAGAAAAGCTTCTCTCATATTTATAAGTGCTGTTTTAAAATAGGTAATGTCAATATCAGAAATATTTTCTTGGCAATGTTTCAACAGGCTTGGAAGGTGAATCAAAGTTTCTCTGTCAAAATCTTGAACAAAAACAGATCATTTGTTTTCAAACAAAATAAGTTCTTCTAACATCGAAAAGATTGTGTTTCCTTTCCCCTGTAGTTTATGATTAAGCTGATTTAGATGTGAAGTAACATCCACCATGAAACACAGTGTTTGAATCCACTGATCATTTGTTAATTCTGGACAGTGAACACCCTTCTCGAGGAAAATGCTTTGATTTCTGATAATAAGTAAGCAAACCGTTTCAAAATGTTTCCCTTGATAATCAAAATGTGCTGAAAATTTGAAACCCTACAATATGGAGATAAACAGGTAAAAGAGAAAAACCTTTTAACAATCTTTAAAAGCAAGGACAGTGTTCCAGAGAAAAGTAGTGATTTCACTGAAAGAAAAAATACATTTATCGACACTTTAGTGTGTGCTGCAAGAAATCAAACTAAAATACACACAAAAACAAAAATGGCACTTTGTTAAAGGCATATGATATATCATAAAGGAATTATGATAGAGTGCGTGAAGCATTTTAAAATTAAATTTTTTATTTAAGCATATTTGTTACAAAATTATTCATACTTGAGGTTCAATCATAGAATGTACACCACCCTTTACCAGTGCACTTTCCCCACCACCAATGTCCCTTGTTCCCTTCGCCCTCCTCTGCCTATATCAAGGGCAGGCATTTTGCTTTTTTCTCTCTATCTCTCTTTTCCTTTATGACACTGAGGTTTGCAAATTTTCCTTTATGACACCGTGGTTTGCAATATTGTTAATTAAAGGGTACAGTGCATGTCACTTATTCATTTTCAGCATCTGTTTCTTGTTCAAAGTGAAATATTCCAATTATCAATGTCATAATGTACTTTTCTCTATTCTAACTGAACTCACTACTTTTTATGGCAAGCTTTCTATCATGGACTAGTCCTCCTGTCCCTCATCCCTATTTTCTCTAGATATTATTACCATATTGCCATTTATTATTCTTATATGCCACAAATGATTATTCTGTGTCTATACCTCTCCTTCTGACTCATTTACTCAGAATAATAATCTGTGTTGATGTATGTACAGATGATGCACTGTGCATGGCTCAGTGTTTTTGTGTAGTCACAAGAAATAGAAGTTGCACAGCCGTACATTGTATCCACTCATTGTATGATAGACTGGATTCAAAAAATCTCCCTGCTGAACTAAACTCTGTGACAGATGACACAGTAAAGATAATTTGTGAAATTCACAATTGTGATCAAATCCAGACTGTTCACCACCCTGGGTGAGAGTATGGATACCCACTACTAGAATCTTCTCTATGAAGAAGTGAAGTGGCTGTTCAGGGGAAGGGTGCTCTCTCACCTTGTTGGCAAGAGGGAAGAAGTAGTGCAGTTCCTGTGAGAGCAGAACTCTGGCTTTGTACAGCCCCAGTTGGACAAGGAATGGGTAGCTAAGCTTGTGTATTTGGCAGACATTGTTCTTTTTCTCTATAAACTTAATATTTCTCTGCAGGGGAGTTTCACAAGTAGTTTTTCAGTGGGACATAAGATGGATGTGTTCAAAAAAGAATCTGATTCTGGGATAGCTGTGTCTGAGAAGAAGATATTGAAATGTTTCCACTCTTGCAAAAAATTTCTGATTGGCGTTTATATTATGCAGAAGGTCATAATCAATATAAAAAACAGCATTTAAGGGCATTAGCTCACAACTTTAATCATGAGTACTATGAACATGAGAATCCATGGAAAAGAAAACTCTGGGTTGAGAATCCCTTCACGGAAGATGCCCACTCTTGTGCAAAATAAAATATGTGTTTTGAGATCACTCCAGGCACTGTATTTCTAAACCCCACCCAACCTGGTCTGAAGAAGCAGGGTAGCAGGAAAGAAATAATAAACCAAGCTAGCCAGGAAAGGATGATCATGGAGTCCATGGCCTTTTACCTTGTACTCTCTGCCTCAAGCCCAAAAAGCTAGAACATCTTGTTCTTTATTAAAACCAATTCTCGGGGCCGGGAAGGTGGCGCTGGAGATAAGGTGTCTGCCTTGTAAGCGCTACCAAGGAACGGACCGCGGTTCGATCCCCCGGCGTCCCATATGGTCCCCCCAAGCCAGGGGCGATTTCTGAGCACATAGCCAGGAGTAACCCCTGAGCGTCAAACGGGTGTGGCCCAAAAAAAAAAAAACAGAAAACCAATTCTCAAACCACAGGCTTCAGGTCAAGGGAGAGAAACAAAAGTACATATTCAGTAGATTTTACATATCAAAGGAAGAGTTTTAAGAAAGGATGACATTGGGGGAACACTTTTGTTTAGGGTATTGATACTGGGTATCATCTTATACTCTTGGAGCCAGCTGCCGGGGCTGCACACAGGGCACACATTGACAGAGACTAGGAGCAGAGTCCTGACTCCTGGAGCAGCTGCCCGGCATACAGAAGAGCCAAATTAAAAGTGTAAAGAGCCACATGTTGCCGACCACTGACTGGCCTAAGAGATACAGGGTTTCTTTGCCCTTGAAGCATACTGTCATGGGAATAACTACAGGCTCCATACATGCTCTTTTACTCTCCTGTAGGTCCTTTTGTGGTGTTTGGAAACTTTCCACTCAGTCGTGGATGATAAAATCAGGCCTCTGTAACTAGAGATCTTGGTATTTGCACAGGTCATATGATGGAGCCTAGAATGGAGCCTGTCTTTATGGTTCTAGAAATTCTGTTCCATTATTGTTGTTTTAATCAGTCTTCTGCAGTTGGTGGTCTTGGTTTTTGCACCAATCCTAGGATGGAGCCTAGGATAGAGTCTTTTATTATGTTTCCAAAAGTTCTGCTCAGTTTCAGTTGTCTCAGTCAGATCTCTGAATTAGAGATCTTGGTTGTTGTACAGGTTATAGGCCAAAGCCTAGACTAGGGTCTTTCTTATTGGTCCCAGGATAAATTCTGTCCAGTCATCATTGTCACAGTCTGTCTTCTGTAGTTAGTGGATCTTGGCTTTTGCACAGATCAAAAAAATGACATGTCTTCTGATTTCATCTTATTGTTAGGTGGTGAGATAAGACAACCTGCTCTTAGATCAAGTTGTTGCCATTTCCTTATTGTCCGGATGTCATATCAAAATTGGCACATGTTGGTGTCAGAACAGTATTAAGAATGTCCCAGAGGGAGTTTGATTCCTGGAGCTGTTGCTGAGAACTCTGTCTATGTCTGAGATCTAGGGTTTGGGGTTAGACAGTCGCTGTCTAATCACATAGAGTATAAGTTGGGGCCACATGACATATGTTTAAGGTGAGAGGTGTCCCTGTATTGTAAACTGTATGAGTTTTTATCCCTAGTAAATAAGAACTTGTTTCTATACATAACATTTTTCCCTTTTTAGTATGCCTTTGTAAAAAAGAAATGGTGCTATATTATATTGCTAGTGTATTTGGGGGTGAGAGTGTCAGGCTCCATCATCTCTGTGCCCTGGTTTTGACCTGCAGCTCCAAATATTTTAAAAATTTATGGTTGGGGCCTCTGCAGTGGAAGACCTCTTCACCAAAGCCACCCCAGTAGAACTGGAGGTGAGATAGGAGTCTATAGGGATGGAATTTGGGGATCTGGAGCTGAGGGAATATGTTCTACTCCTTTGAGATATCTCCTGGCCCCTTAGCTCTCAAGTCTTGAGTATATAGCTTCAGAATTCTCTGAGACTTCAAAGACCCCATCACTTTTGATGAAGATCTGGTTTATTCCACTTTCCTGGGAGACTCTAGAGGTGTCACATTGGCAACCTGTGTAAGAATCCTCAGAATCTGCTTCTATTTTCCCAACTACTTGACCAGCATTTAGATTAAGTCATAGCACTAGCCACTATTGGGGTAATTAGATTCTGGGGTTCTGAGGGTTAAGAAATTCTCCTAAAGGAGCTAGAGGATCCAGATAGCCAGAATCTTTTTTGTTTGATTTTGGGCCACACTTGATGATGCTCAGGGGTTACTCCTGGCTATGCACTCAGAAATCACTCCTGGCTTGGGGGACCATATGGGATGCTGGGGAATCGAACCATAGTCCATTCTAGGCTAGTGCGTACAAGGCAGATGCCTTATGGCCTGTGTCACAGCTCTGGCCTTTGAGATCTTGATTACATAATATCTAAGGGAACTTGGACAAGGAGATAGGAACAGAAGAGAACATTCTGGATTGTTTTAATCTTGAAATACAGGATTTTATATAATGACAGTAACATGAGAAGTGTTTGACTTACTATGAGAATAGTACCTAGAAACATGGAAAAGTGATGCAAGGTTGGTATAAATGCCTACATGGCTGTGAGGACCTCTGGGCAAATTGAAGTGAAAGGCTTAGTGAAGTGGACATGAAAATGCACCAGAAGATCATGTTTTGGAGGAATGTTCATATATTCATGACTATAAAATACTCCTAGGAAGTATTCCATGGTAGTTCTCCTCTGTAGTTAAGAGTTGAAATCAGAGAAGCCACAAAGACCTAAATTTACTGATCATAATAGGGATGAAAGGATTCCAATCACTCCACAATTATTATAGAGAATTATTGTAGATTTTAGTGATAGCAAGACAGCCTGTTCTACAGAACTATAGAGAGGATTAATAGATCTTGGCATTTTGAGACACAAAATGGAGGGGCAACTGACAAAAAGAAGTTACCACTGACAGGGAGAAATAAAAAGATAAGTGAATACTTAGTTGGCAGGAAAATACTATGATCATGAAGGTGGTTTCCCCAGGGTAACGCTCACCCATTGCATTCCTGGTGTGCTGATCCCTGGAATTTCCCCAAATGTTGGAAATTCAACTGCATAGTTTGTGGTAGTGGGGGAATGCGTTCGTGCTTATAAGAAAAAAAAAACCGACCAGTAGACTAAAAGCTGTAGCCCCCAGAAAAAGCCTTAGTCTGTTTAATTTCTAAACTTGGATCCATTTTCAAAATTAGAAATCAGAAATTGAAGAGAAAGCCATGGAGAAGAACTGGCAGAAGAGGATATTTATACTTCTTATCCTTGAACTTCCTTTTGACTTGTGGTCATTTATCCTGGCAACTGTATACAGGGGATGGGAAATTGTTTCTAGGGCTATAGAGAGGTGGCATCATCCTGGGATATTAGCAATGTAGTGATGATGAAGTCCTGGCAATTTGCAGGGAGCCTCTTGGGTTCATGGATTCATTTGATTTATAGTTATTTATTGGGTTTTTGTACCAGTTAAAATTCTCATGTGAGTTAGAAGATACTCACTTTAGATTTTTTTTTTGACTATGGGAAAAGAAAAGTGGAGACCTCTGGAGCTCCAATATATATGTATACATACATACATACATACATACATACATACATACATACATATGTACATACATATATACACATGTGCACAAGTTCTGGAGGGTTTATGTTGGTAAAAAATAGGGAAGAGAGGACACTAAATCACACTTTTGTAAGGCTCTAAAGCAGGGCTGGCAAACTATCTGAGGAAAGGGCCATTGGATACATATTTCAGGTTTTCTGGGCTTTGTGATCTCTGTGGCAACTTCTCAACTGTGTTCTTGTAGTCAACGCTACCCATAGGCACTATGCAAGACTTAGACTCCAAGGACTCTCTCCCTGGGTCCCATGTCTACCTCCTGAGGTTTTAGTTAGCACCAGGAGTTCCAAGTTTCTTTTGCTTTACTGCTGTGGGTCATGGTATTACACTGTTTTCCTTCCAGCTGCCCTACCTTCTGCTGCCTCTAGTCTCAGGAAACATTTTTTAAAATTTATTTATTTAAGCACTGTGGTTACGAGGCTGATTGTGATAGTTTTTTCAGTTATAAAATTGTTTATGATTGAGCTTCAGTCATATAGTGTACAAAATCCAACACCAGGGCACATTTCCCACCACTAGTGTCCTCAGTTTCCAAACCTTTCGCTCCCCCTCTTGCCCTCTTCCCTTCCTGCCTCTGTGACAGACATTTTCTTCTCTCTCCCTCTCTCTCTCTCTCTCTCTCTCTCTCTCTCTCTCTCTCTCTCTCTCTCTCTCTCTCTCTCTCTCTCTCTCTCTCTCTCTCTCTCTCTCTCTCCTCTTTCAATGACCTTTATTAAAAATACAACAGATAAGGTTTATAGGCCAAAGGTTATTATTTGCCTGTATGTTTATACACATTTTGAACATGGCTTTAATAATTTTATTTTTTGGTTTGGGGGCCACATCCAGCAGTGCTCAGGGGTTACTCCTAGCTCTGCACTCAGAAATCACTCCTGGCAGGATCGGGGAACATATGAGATGCCGGGGGTCAAACCTGGATCTGCTATGTGCAAAGCACATAGCATGTTGTATTATCGCTCCGGCCCCAAGTTTTCTATATTGACTGTGATTTTTTTCTTATAAATGTTTTATCTTTCAAGTATAAAAAATGTCAAATAGATAATAAAGGAGAGAGAATGGAGAAAGCAGGAGTTTAGTTTTTTTTTACTCATCACCCAAATGACACCAATATTTATTTTATGGCCATTTTAATTTCATCTAACCTTTCCTTTCACTTATTTTTATGAAACAAATTTAAGACAACACATAAATTTTTGACCAATCCCAGTGTACTTAAGGATGAAGATGGCTCAGATTCAGAGGTACTTAGATACCATCAGGGTAGCATCCTATATGCCTGAGAGGTCTGTAACCAGAATGTTGCATAGCAAGCCTTGTATTCGATCACTTGAATCACATCTTAGTCAACATCAGATAATTCTATCTATAAATATTCAACTAAACATCTCTATAACATGAATACTATTCATCACAAACAAAACCCAGATAGGAGGATCATACCAAAACAGGATCACCTTGTTTTGCTTATATCAAATTTTCCTTAACTTTACCATTTTTCTTTACATTTTGCTTGCATCAGTTTTTTCCCATATAAAAGTTCTAAGATGGGCAGACAAAAACATTTACCTGTCCCTTTATTACTTCTAGACAATTGGATTCTACTTAGAGAAATTTCCCCATATTCATACTATAAATTCACTCAGCTTGCTCTCTGCTATTTATCATATTGAATATATCACTTTTTAATATTGTCTCCTTTCCATTTGAAATCTATTCTGGTGGGTGATATTAGGAAAATATCTAATTGCATGTTATTGTAGGGTTACCACTTACTTAAATTTACATTTCTCCCCAAAATTTGAGACAGCAAATTTATAATACATTGTAATGTATGTACAGTGGTAACTAATTCTTCACTTTCTAGTCCTTTCATCAATCTTTTCCTCTTGTTGTGTGCCAATATCATCTGTCCTAATTATAGAGGAAAAATTTACTGAAACATTTTAATCATTGGTAAGACTACCATTCTTTCACAACTGATCTATATTTTTCTGACTACTAACATACCACTCTGAATGTGTCTGATCTCATCTGATAAGGTATTTCTCCCTACTTTCTTTATTATTTTACTTACAGATAAATTTTCAGTTGGATTACATCCTTTGTTATTAGTAGATATTATTTTCACTAAAACAGAAATAGTTTGCTAATTAATTACTTTTATCTTATTTTACTATATCTAAGTCAATATTTCTTAACATACTGTAGTAATATGATTAAAAACCATGTTATGCAAGATTGCATCACTTATTTTGAACAATTTCTAGTATTTCTCTTGGCATGCGCTGTAGAAACTACTAACTAAAGAGGAAAACACTCCCCTAATAGCTTTTGAAGAAAATGTCTGGTTGTCCTTTGTATCACATTCTTATCACAAAAATAATTTAATTTAATTTTATCAGTATAGGTGCTGCCAATGATTATGTTCATTTAGGCACTTGTGTTTTTTGCATATTTTCCTACCAATTTCCAAAAATCATGAAAGATAAGAGTTAACACTCTTGAAAACAAGTTTGGCTTTTCAGCATCAGCTTTTTCAGAGATAACCTGTGCAAGTTCTGTTAAATTTTTACCTAAATATTTCATTTTTATTGAAAGCAATTGTAATTGGCATTATTTTTAATTTGGTTTTACCTGTCAGTTTATTAGCAATGCAATTAAATTTTGTATTGATGTATTCTTTTATCTTACAAAACTGACTAATAATCTGTTTGATATATTTTGGGGGAATTTCCACATAGAAAAGCATGTAAGCATGTAAGAAATGTAAGCAATTTTTTACTATTTTTTTATCATGTTTCAGTAGTTAAAACTTCTGGTACTACATTGAGTAAGAAAAGATACAGAAAACAACTTTACTCTTGATTTTAGAGCAAATATATTCATTCTGACACTGAAAGATAGCATTATGTTAACCCCTCCTTGTTATTGATCATGTCTTCATAGGGTTAACAGAGTGCTGGTTACTTTAGTGGCCACTCAGTAAGTAGCACTTATCTTTTTCATGGCTTAAAAATATTTCCTTTATGTTGATTTATAAAGAAATCACTCAAAGCAAAGTACTAAGTGTAGTGTAAGTTGTTCAGAGGAATTACACCAAGATTAAGGGGCTTCCAACATAGTAGGAGGATACCTAAATCATAATTCCACAAGGCTCATAACCCAGGAGCGATATATAGATAAATAAGAAGGGGTGAGGGTTTCAGTTTGAGAATTGGGCAACAAGTTACTATGCCAGAGACTTGTCTGTTGTGAGAATTAATTAAGTATGAGAATTTACCTAACGAAGAACAAGAGCAGAACTATCAGTTCCTCAAGCTGGTTTTCCTGAAAAGAAATTAATGTGTCTTTCTAAACAAAGCAATGAATTGTATTTCTTTCATATTTATTCACTGTCATGTAGATATGCCCCAAAGACACACATATTTTTGAACTGTAAGAAGCTAATGAGTTACTTGTAAGTCATTATTGTCAAGATTCTATTACACCAAAATGATACTCCACAAAGACTGCTCATCTGGATGCAAGACTCAGCCCTGCCTGATTAAGCCTTGAGAAGAGTGGTGCCCTCTGATATAAGGGTAGAAGGGTGCAACTTGGATATAATTTTAAACAGAAATGTATTTATGAGAGCCAAATAGAACCAACTAAGAGACAAAACAGAGAAAAAAAATATGACTCTCTGCTTCCATACTGTGAACTCAACAAAAGCTTCTTCTGTTTCTTTGGTAAGGAGGTCTCTTCATTTTCTTAACTCTATATTCCCACAAATCTCTCTGGTTCTTAACTGTCTGGTGTGCAGATTAGAGAACTGAGGGATTTCTTGCAGGAAGAAGTAGGCTTGAGTGAGATATGCAGTTAGGCTTTTATCTCACTGAGTCCTGGTGCTCTCACCTGTCTTCCTGCCAATCCTTCTCTCAGCTTGCTCTTGATCCTGCACTTGCCTTTCTGTCCCCTGAGCTCATAGATGCTTTCACTGGCCACTCAGGGGAAAAATTAGAAGTTGAAAAACATCTGGAAATGGAATCTCAACTTGACATATGTTTTTGTCCCAAAATTCCAGGCCAATTCTCAGACAGAGACAATTTTCACACTACCTGCTAGCAAATAAAAAAGTATTTTTAACTGCTTGAAGGGTTACTTTTAAATGCCTACTTCACGGGTCTATGGGGTATCCCCAAACCCTGACTATAAACCTGTGATAGTCTTGTAACAGCATTGTTCATTTTGTCAAAATTTTCAATGTGATACAAACTATATAGGTAATAAATAATGTGATTTACCCTTTAGTACATATTTGGGAGAATTATAGAAAGTATAAAAAGAATCACATGGAATGACCTGGCCAAAGGAGAAAAAACCATGCTTGTAACCAGTAATAGATAATAAGGCATAAGATCACATGTTTATTTATGCAAGACTATATAATATTCTGAGAAGCACTTGTGGAAAACAAAACTTTCTGCGTGGCCCCAAAATGGTGAGAGAAAGAGAGAGAGAGAGAGAGAGAGAGAGAGAGAGAGAGAGAGAGAGAGAGCATGTGTGTAACTTTGTGTGTGTGTGTGTGTGTGTGTGTCTGTGAGAGAGAGAATTCAAACCTTTTTATGATGAAACCTTAAAGTACTGTTGTTTTATTTTCTCCTAGTGTCATGCTTAGAGGTAGAATTGTACATCAGTCATGGGTCTGAGTCACTATTGACAATATTCACTATTGTCTTCAGGCATTTGAGTACATTTCTTTCATTTTTAATCAACTGCATTCTGCATTACAATTCTACATTTGCATTAAAAGAAAGGTGGGGCATGTGTCAAGTTTCATCCAAACTTTCTTAGGTGTAGGTTCATTTTTAAGGACATTATATTGCAAATATCAAATATTATATATCAAATATTTATACTCTCCATTTTACAGATAATGCCAGACCTTGGCAACTAGAGAGCTCAGAATAAAAGGATAGCTTGTATGGTGGTGTAGGGTCAACCTTTTTGCCTGTACTACTAGCTCATTTAATCTTCTAAAACAATCCTGTGGCATGGGCAGGGGCAACTACAAATATTACATTCTCATTTCACAGCCCATCAGACATGACATTTCTATCAAATATTAGTGAGTACTTCAGAACAGGAAGAAGAGTTGTTCAGACTAATTGCAATTCTCTTAATTCACATTAAGCATTCTGGGTATTTTTCCTTTTTTATACTAAAAGAGCCCATTTTCAGATATGAAGTAAACATTCCCCCCCCACTAGAGATCATGTAGTGCATCTTTTACAAAGAAAGATATTGAATTTATAAGCATACTTATAATGCAATCATTTCCTGTGATTGCTTTTTATTTTTATGCTAATATAACTAGAATTTATGTAGTGTATTACTTTACTACAGTGCATCAATTTTTATAAAGACAGAAAAAAGGGAAAAAAACACTGAAAAATATCATCTAAGAAGGACCCTAAATATTCTTTTTTTTTATAATCCTTATTAGCAAAGCATTCTTTCTTCTCTTTTCATCGCATTAGAAAGAAGCTAGCAAAGACTGGAGTTAAACTTACTTAACCAACTAAGCATATGCTTTGCACGCTGGAGACAAGTCCATCTTTGGCACCACATGGTCCTCCCCAAACTGCAGGAGTAGCCCCTAAGCACCTAGCTAGGAGTAGTAGCCCATGAATACTGCTGGGTATCATCCTAAACAATAAAATTCATTTTTAAAAGTAAAAGATAGTAAGAAAAAAATGAATGGTACCAGGAGCAACCAGTCATATGAACATTGAGTGGAAATAAAAAATGATCAGACTTAAGCAACAAACCCAAAGTCAACAACACCAGAATTGATGCACAATCTACAACAAATTATACACAAAAGAGACCTCTTACACTAGTAGTCCATTGGGCAAAGTGGGGGAGGTATGTGAAGCATGCTGGGAACAGGGGTAGAGGGAGGAGGACAATAGTGGTAGTGGGAATGGCCCTAATTCTTTGTCACTATGTACCTTAAATATTACTGTGAAAGACTTGTAATTTCTTTTATCACAATAAAATTATTTAAAAATTATTAAAAAAAAAGATAGTACGGTAATAATATTCAGAGACAATAGAAATGAGATCCAAGAGGACCAGGCTGGGGCCAGAGCAGTGGCACAGTGGTAAGGTGTTTGCCTTGCACGCTTCTGACCTAGGATAGATGGCTGTTCAATTCCTTGGCTTTCCATGGTCCCCCAAGCCAGGATCGATTACTCAAGAGTAACTCCTGAGTGTCACTGGGTGTGGCCCAAAATCAAAACAAACAAACACAACAACAACAAACCAAGAGGACCAGGCCATAGTAGGAAGCTTGCCACAAAGAGCTATGAATGCAGTTAGGGTAGAGAAGGGTCCACTATGACAATGAGAGTTGGAACTGATTACTCTAGATAAGAACTGGGTGCTGAAAGGAGATGAAATGACATATATGGTACCCCTTCAGTAATAGTAGTGCAAACCACAGTGCCAAAAAGGAAAGAGAGACAGAGAAAGAGAGAGAAAGAAAGAGAGGGAGGGAGAGAGAGAGAAGGAGACACAGAGAGAGAGAGAGACAGAGATAGAGAGAGAGATAACCTGGTACACTGTTGGTGGAAAAAGTGATAACTGGTGAAAGATGGTGTACATTGCATGACATAAACTCAATCATGAACAATTTCATAACCATGGTACTTAAATAAACTATTAAAAAATAAAATATGTAAAAACATTCATTCTTAAAAATACTGTGATATTCTTATGTGTCACATTGCTTTATAAGTATATTTCTTTGTAACAAGGCTGACATGGCCCCAGTTCACTAAAAGCATGTCATTCATCAGTTTCTGTTAATCTCTTCCATTTGCAGCCTGAACTTTGGTTGCTTGGAGATTGTTGGAGACCTTTGTGCCGATTATAAATGCACCTCTCTGTGAACTGATTACTCCAGATGACACAAATTCCCTATGGCAACATACAAGTGTAAAGGAAGTAGTCAAAAGTATGACCCTTTAGCCACCAGAGTGATCTATCTGATGGGAAAAACAAAGAAGAGACCTGAAGCTCTATCACTGAAATGTTGTTCAACAAAACTGATGATGAATCAATATAAATACAGTAAATGGTAAAAGTAAAACAAAACAAAACAAAACAAAAAGGTCCTTCAAATAAAATAAAGTAAAAAATATATTATCTACTCAGATTCTTATCCCAAGATGTGAAATTAACTAATGAATACTTGACAATATGCCTGACATTAGCAATTAACATCTGGGTATTGGGGTTGGAGTGATAGCACAGCAGTAGTGCATTTGCCTTGCACGTGGCTGATCCAGAATGAACCCTAATTCAATTCCTGGCATCCCATATGGTCCCCTGAACTGCCGGGAGCAATTTCTGAGTGCAGAGCCAGGAGTGACCCAGGAGCGCCGCCGGGTATGACCCAAAAATCAAAACTAAATAAATAATTTTTTAAAATCTGGGTACTTATCTACAGAAACAAAAACAGTTTTGCTTTTGACCATAGGCACAAAGCAATCAGTTATTTACTCACAAAAGTGGGTTTATCTGAAAGCAACAACACAAGGCAGTTTGGAAAGTGTATCTTCATGACAAGAGAGCAGTAGATACCCTCAGACTAAAATTAACACCTCTTTAAATAAGGTTTATATATATTATTTTCACAGAAAATTGAAAAAAAAAAGAAATTTTCTTGGTCCAAGTAGGCACAACTCAGAGTCAAAATCTCTTGCTAGTCAAAATCTAAGCTAGATTCTAAATCCTATTCTCTCACTTGGCAGTCTGGTGCAGGTTCCTGGGTCCCACAGGGGTAAATAGGGCTAAATCAGAAGAAGGGAAAAGAAAACTTTTATTTATTTGCCCTTTGTGCATTGTGGAGAGAAAAGTATGATATGGAGGTGAGAGAAGCATTTCTTAAAGAATCCTGATCTTCACAAATGCAGTTGCCATATTCACACCAGGCTAGCTCCATTGACTTACTCTTTTCTGGAAATAGAAGTAAACCATGGACATACTGTTCATTCAGCAGAAAGCTGGCAATCTTGGGAGGAGAGGAGGACCAAGCTTCTGACCTGTTAAAGCCATGCCTGTTACATCCATCACCCACAATCACCTCTTTGCTTGTGGCCCTGCCTCACTACTTCTTTATGATTCTCTTCAGAGAAGGAAAAGTGAACAAACCTGATGCACCAGTATTTGGGCTGATATCATCAGGGCTTTTTTGAAATGAGTGCAGGCACCTTCCCCCACATTCTCCTTCTTTTAGGAGGCTTCACAGCTGTAACCATGCTCCACAAAAACCTTTGTATCAGTAATAGTGCTTTGAATTTTTGGACAACTTCATTTGTTTGATGCTGTCACATACTTATTTAACAGAATAGACAGCTAACATGAAGAGTTTACTAAACCTGCCACTGTATTAATGGCTTCATTGGTGATACAATAATTTTCACAAACTTGCTTGCTACTGTATGTTTTCATTTTTTAAAACCTTTTTCTTCTCTTATTTTTTTATTTTCTCTCTCTCTTTATATACTTTTTAAAATAACTTTTATTGTGACCAATGTGAATTACAAGTCTTTCACAGTTATTCTTAAGGTACATATTAACAGTGAATTAGGGCCATCCCACCACCAGTGTTGTCCTCTCTCCACAACTATTCCCAGTGGGCATCCCATACCTCCTCCCTTTGCCCCCCAAACTGCTAGTGTAACAGGTTCCCTTTGTATATAGCTTGTTGTATATTGGGTAGCTTGATTCTATTGTCATTGACTTTGGGTTTGGTGTTTAGGTCTGATCAGTTTTTAGTTCCACTCAATGTTCATGTGACTATTTGCTTCTGGTACCATCCATTTTATTTTTATTCTCAATTTATGAGGCAGAACAAGATAATTCAAGTTCTGAGGTTTTTTTGGATAAAAATAAAAAAGAAAGCTAGGAGACATTTATCTAGAAGATATAAATGTCAATTTAAAAACAGAAAGGAGAAAAAACAAAACAAGCAACTACAAAAAAAAAAGCACAGCATCAACAAAAACAACAAGAAAAAAGAAAAGAAAAAAAGGAAGGGTGATTTGGTAAGATTTTGTGGTTTATTTGTTTGTTTTTTGTTTTGTTTTTGCATAGGCACAGTAAGTATTGGGGAAATTAGAAAGGGAATTCCTTTGGCCTAAGAGATACAGGGTTTCTCCATCCTTGAAGCATACTGCCATGGGAACAACTATAGGCTCCAGACATCCTCATTATCAAGCCCTAAGGTCTTTTTATGGTGACAGGAAACTTTCAGCTTAGTTGTGGTTGACAAAATCAGTCCTCTGTAATTAGAGATGTTGGTGTTTGCACAGGTCATAGGATGAAGTCTAGGATAGAGTCTTTATGGTTCCAGAAGTTCTGCTCAGTCATGGTTGTCAAAGTCAGAATTCAGGAATTAAAGATCTTGGTTTTTGTACAAATCCTAGGCTGGAGCCTAGGCTAGGGTCTTTCTTGTTGGTTCCAGGAAAAGTTCTGCTCAGTCGAGATTGTCAAAGTTCGTCTTCTGTGATTCGTGATCTTGGTCTTTTGCACAGATAAAAGGACAGAATGTCTCCTGATTTCATCTTACTGTTAGGTGATGAGACAGGGCAACCTGCGCTTAGTCAGGTTGTTGCTGTTTCCTCATCATTAAGATGTAGTATCCGCCTGGTGCAAGTTGGTGCCAGAGAGGTATTATGAAGTCCCAGGAGGGAGTTTGATTCCTGGTGCTATTGCAGGGAACTATGTTGGTTCTATGGTTGGGATCTGGGGTTTGAGTTTGGACTGTAGCTATCAAATCACATGGAGTCTAAGTAGTTCCATGACAAATGTTCGGGGTGGGAGGCGCCCCTGTATTATAATATGTATGGGTTCTTATTCCTAGTATATAAGAGCTTGTTTCTATACATAAGATCTTCCCCCTTTTAGTATGTCTATGCAAAAGGGAACGGTGCCATATTATATTACTGGTGCATTTGGGGGTAAGAGTGACAGACTATACAATCTTTGTGCCCTGGTTTTGACCTGAGTTTTTATCCCAAGTAAGACTTTTTCCTTTAGAATTTCATACCAAGAAGAACCAAAACAAGCAAAATTAAATATATACATATGAAATATAATAAAATACATACATATAATACATATAAATAATATATATACATATAATATAATATAAATACATATAAAATAAAAATAGAAAAAGAATATATATGTATAATGAAATAAAAGCAAGGGATGGGGGAGGCTACCTTTACCTTTGGAAATAAACACACTCAGAGGTATATCTATTGAGGTATTAAACATACAAAGAAAATATAGATATTCCCATTAAGTCTTTTGAGATAGTCTTGTGAAAGGTGAGATCCAGGGGGACACTTTCATCCCACACCATGGTCTTATTGAGTTTGAGAAATGGTTTGCAGCAGTAAGGGATCAAGTAGTGTCCTTGAGCTGAGGGTCCTTTTGAAGCTGAATCAGGTAGCATGCAATAGTCCACATTTAGGGGAGGGTGTGAGAAGAAGGGCCACATAGAATGAGTCACCAGGAATGGTGGTTGTAGCTTCTTGCTGAGGCATGAGATGTGGGACTGAGAGGGTGTCCTTCGCTTTGGGAACTGGGTGGTGGCTTACTGGGGCCCGAGGTTGGTCTCTGTACCTAATACATTAAGATCTGAGGGTAAAGAGGGTTAAATATAGAGGGATGACAGATCAGGATCAGGAGGACAAGAGGGTATAAGGAGCTTTCTATATATTTTTTTAAATAACTGCTATCATTTATCTGAAAATAAATGTATTGCAGTCAACTATGTCAACTATGTGATGTAGTTTCTTTAAAGTAAAAAAAATTCTGATCATTCCTCCTCAACAGGAACACCTTGAAGTTGAGACATTCTGGATAAATTCAGGGGAAACCCCAAAGAAGATGACATTGCCCTTTATTTCCCTGTGGGACTTCAGAAACATTTAACCTTGGGGGAATCTATCCTTTACTCCCCCAAATGATGGCTTAGAGTGAAGGGCACATAAGATGGTCATGCTAGCATTGCTCTCCATTTGAGCACAGACAGGACATGTTGTGTGTGCTCTGGATGAGTACATGGGTGTGAAGAGCTTGCTTGTGGCATCTGTGAGAGTGCCATGGCTGGACATAGTAATTTGTGAGAAGCACAGAATTTCCATCAGACTGAGCTTCAAAGGGTTACATAAATACCAGAGGGGTTCAAAGTGTCTAAATCAGGGGTCCCTAAAATTTTTAAATGAGGCCAGATCACTGTCCCTTAGACAATTGCAGGGCCAGACTATAGTTAAAAAAAAAAACAAACTATGAACAAATTCCTATGCACACTGCACATATCTTATTTTGAAGTAAAAATGAAAAGAAGCACAAATACAATATTTATTTTTCACACACCTTTTTTCTTGCAATTCTTCTCTTATCTTTTAAATTGGGGTTCCCACCTTTTTTCACAGAACTTGGAACACAAATTACTCTATTTTACCATATATTCCCATAAGTATTTTTTTTCCTGTGCCCCACTATAAAGTTGCATGATGCATTGCTCTCTTTTTTATTTTTTATTTGTTTTAAATATAAATCTTTATTTAAGCACCATGATTACAAGCGTGTTTGTAGTTGGATTTTAGTCATAAATAGAATACCTCCTTCACCAGTGCAACATTCCCACCACCACCATTCCCACAACCACAAATACAATATTTAAAATGAAGAACAAGTAAAGTTAAATTAACAAACATCAGTATTTTAATGGGAACTATGGACCTTCCTTTGGTAGGCCGTAGTTTGAGGATCCCTGCCCAACACTAAGAGGAGTTGAGAGATAGAGAGAAGGAGATAGTGCAGTGCACATCCCACACATGCACACTGTGGGCCCTGGGATGAGTCGGCAGCTAAGCAGGACAGGCAGCAGAGGCAAAAACACTCCGGGGAGCCAGATAAATGTCGTCAGTGGGCCATAGTCTATGGGCCATAATGAAGGCCCCTGGTCTAGATGGTTGAGGAGTGCAATATCCTGCTTGAATTAAGTCATCCCTGCTCATTGCAAATCCCGTTTCATTCCAGAGCCAACAAGGTGCCCCACAGCAGGTCACATAAACAGAGAACAGGTAGACAGGCGTGAATCCTCTAGGGAATCTTCTAAGATACTCCTCCTGTAACTCCTCCTAGAGGCACAAAGTTGCCCTCTGGGATCTCAAAAAGAGCTGTAAATTGGAAAGAGCATTTGTCTGCTAAGGACTGGCATGGCCTGAGTCCGTTTCAATGTCTGTCTGAGACCATGTAGATTAGGCCGGGATATTACATTATCTTCTTCAGAACATAGTGCTGATACTTCTAAGAAAACTCACATGAACTCTAGAAGATAAAAACAAATTTTTTTCTTAACCAGATTTTTGTGAAATTGCCCCCAATTTCTCGTATTCCTTTTTTTTTTTTTTTGTGGTTTTTGGGTCACACCCGGCAGTGCTCAGGGGTTACTCCTGGCTCCATGCTCAGAAATTGCTCCTGGCAGGCACAGGGGACCATATGGGGCGCTGGGATTCGAACCGATGACCTCTTGCATGAAAGGCAAACGCTTTACCTCCATGCTATCTCTCCAGCCCCAATTTCTCGTATTCCATATCCTTCTAAATAGTCACCATGTGGCACAGGGGTGAGATCAGATTTTCTTGGCCTTGGACACTTCATGTTGTCAAATAGCTATTTGGGTTGAGGCTTGGATCAGCTCAGCATGTATAGACCAGAGAATTGGGTTTGTAGATCCCAGATCTAGGCAGTAACTCCTGCACATTTATTTTCTGTTTCTGAAGCCAAAGAAACTAGAGATGACCAAAATTGATCTCTGGAGAAGGTTTCTTTAAGAGCTATTGACAGATAAACTGGAACTTTGGATGGAGAGAGGGGCCAAAAGGAATAAAAAGACAGGGAGGCAATTTGGGATAATTATAGAGTTCTATGATATTCTCTGTTCTCTCTTTCACTCTCTCTCTACCATCCCCCTCAATTCTCTCTTTTTCTCTTTCTTTTCCTCTTCATCCCTACCAGATTACCAAATTCCCTGTATTTTCCTGGGAAGAAATATTCTATGTGCCAAGATCAAGCTCTTTTTTCTTTGCAGTACTTTAGTGTTCTTTTCAGGAAGAGCTAGTGAGAGCAGACTTGGTTTCATTGTCTTGGCAACATTAAAGCAGACAACTTGGTTCTCCAAAATATTTTTTTGTCTAGCTACCAACCCATAAAACCCAAAGTTCTGGGAGTCCCATCTTTTTTCTGGGGGTTTCCAAAGTACTTGTGAACAATTTCTCTGTTCTCTCCGTGATTTAAAACAGACAACTGAAACAATAAAGTGTTTGGAATCCAGCTCAGTAATAACTGTGTAAACACTGCGTTTCCTCCCAGGAGTGTCTTGAGTCATCAACAATAGGCATTTTTCCAAGCACTTAAAAGCAGGGGGGGCAAGAAAAAGGAGACGCAGAAACTGTATTACAAGGACCACCCTGGTCTCACCACTCCATGAATGCTCACTGAGCATTGTGACTGAGGTCATAGGTCAGAGAGAATGTTTATTCCTCCTTTTCCAGTTCCATAAAACAATTCTTAGAAACTACATGTGTGTACATTTGTTTATGTGCATGTGTGAGTGTGCATGCCTATATGTATGTGTATGCGTCTGTGTTGAAGGAGAACTGGAGAATGTTAGGAAAGGACAACAGTGATGAGATTCCAGTTAAATGTGAAAATTAGAAATTGCCCAGTCTGTGACTGTTCACCTTCAAGGAAATAAGTTGCTTTACCTTAATAGTCTTCCTAGGGACAAATTCCTAAAGCTGACAGTTGGGTTTTTATTATTGTTATTTTTCTTTTCTTTACATTACCAGGAGTGACTGAATTTTCCATTTGGATAAAGCTTCATGCGTTTCTCATCTGCCAGCTGAAAATTGCAAACAAAATTTCGTTCATTGGAGCAGCTCCTGGAAGGGAAGGATAGTTTTTTGATCCATGGGTTTATAATGCTTGATGATTTTTTTTTACTTTGAATTTTACAAATTAGATCTATTTCTGTGATGAAATATGGCTGATAATTTAGTTCAATTATGTATTGTTGACTCTTGAGAATTGTATTAGAAACAATAAAGATATTCTAATATTTTTACTTTAATGAATAATAGTATACATTCCTATTTTGATTCTGTTAAGACCTTATAGCAAGTTTTATTTTAAGACTAAGGTTTTGGTGTACATTTTTGAATGTAAGATTAACTTAATAAATTTTTATTATAATCAATTAATATTTATGGTTTTCCAAGTATATGACAGGCACGCTTCTAGGTGATGGGTGTGCGGTAGTGAAAAAAACCATTAACGTTGTAACATAGTAATTGCCAAAGAGTTAAGCTAGCATTTCCTGTGAAATTGCCTTTGAAATAAAGTATTTTCATGGGGACAATCTAATGTTATATGATGCAGAAATTGAAAGTTACCAACAAACACAAAATAGCTGTTATTTTGTCCCTAGACTGAAAAAGGGAAGTTTTCTTAGAGGCAGAAAAATATCACGTTTTAATGCGGGTTTTTAGTAGATAAAAATCTCTCAATTAATGCATTTGAATAGGTTATTGCATAAAGTAATTCTTGAATGTCACAGACTCCTAAATCTTAAAGATTCTAAGGCTTAAGTATCAAAAAAGATCCTGATTTTCTTCAGTCTGACAGTGACCAAAAAAAAAAAAAAAAAAGAAAAAAGAAAAATCATGTTGAGAAAAGCTCTGATTTTCTTTACCAGTAAAGAGGGTGGTTGTAGATTATCCAGATAATTGTCTTAATTTTCTGCATTTAACTATTATCTAGGCAAAAATCCCACTAATATAAACCATATTTAGTGTTGCTAGATGGGTGCTCTGGATTCTTGAACAATTTAAGAAATTTCCTTTAACTGCAGAGAACTCCCAGCCCAGGAATTATGAACCTGAGGAAGTATGTGCTGGTGAAATGCACTGAAGCTCCCCAAATTATTTTGTGCTAGAGATCCTTGGGTGAAGAATGATGCAGGGAGAATGACAGGAGGTCTTATCTTGGGATAGACTTTGCTATTATCAAATTGGTAATATGAAAATACATATTCTTTGGGAAATACATATTCCACTTATTTTTCTACACATGATGCCAATAAAAGGTCTTTCCATTCATTTTTCTAGAGAATGAATAGTTCAGTCTATAGAGACCCTTTAAAAATCAATATGGAGTTTTGCGAAATTAATAATGTTCCTCTAACCCAAAGGGATCTGCTCACAAAAGACTTTTAAAAAGTAAAGACTCATTGTTACTTGTATAGTTACTATTTAGTTACTAATATTTAATTGAAGAATTCAATTTATAATACATTTTGTATAACCAGGTAGTTCCCTGAGCACTTAGGATATATTATTTTATTTAATTTTCATACAATCCCATACTATACATATTATAACTATATGAAATTAATGGAATTATGGAATTAATAAGGACTTAGAGGTTAATCAAATTGCCCAAAGTCACCACAATTGTAAGGGAAAGAGTTTTAACTTGGAAAGAGATCTATATGCTCTTGTATCAACTGTATCCACTTGTATCCACCAATTTCACCAAAAACTGAAATTTCAGGATCATAAATAAATTTCTGATAACTCATGGAAATAAAGTAAATTCTTCTTCATTTTGTCGTTCAGCAAGATCCTCTCCCATTTAGCCTTAGAATACAGTAATACTGTTGTGCTGAGTGTGAATTTCTCAGTTGGATAAATACTCATTTTGCAGGGAGAACCCACACTTAGCAGCTTCTTGAGCAAATGAGCACTATTTATATTTTAATTAGCCTGTGCAGTGCAATTGTTTTAGTAGTGTGGAATCATATAAAGACTCCTCCTCCTCCCATAGTCTTGTATATAAAAAAAAGTTGACAAAAATTACAAAAACAGGGGCTGGAGAGATAGCATGGAGGTAAGGCGTTTGCCTTACGTGCAGAAGATTGGTGGTTCAGATCCCAACATCCCATATGGTCCCCCGAACTTGCCAAGAGCGATTTCTGAGCGTTGAACCAGGAGTAACCCCTGAGTGCTGCTGGGTGTGACCCAAAAACAAAACAAAACAAAATTGCAAGAACATTATAACCTTTGCAGAGTATATAAGAAATTAAAAAAAAAACCACTTCAATTTAAATAGGATTATTCATTTCAAAGTTTTTGCTTCTTACTTATTATATCATTAAACTTACTTTATTTGAATAATATATGTAATATAGTTGACATAGCTGATTGTAATCCATTTGTTTTCAGATAAGTGAGAGCAAAATTATTCAAGAAAGAAGAAATTTAAAAAAGAAGAAAAAGGAAAATAACACAGTGACAAGCACCTTATTGTATCTTCAATGAGATCATTAAGTCATTGCCAGAGGTTTAATAAGCTCTTGTTGCTAGCTGACCATTCTTCATTTTTTTCTTTATCTGTTTTTGAGTATTAGGTGACTTCAGATACATATTTGCATCTAAATTGGTATGTTCTTATGGGGACGGCAGTACTAAACAAAAATGAAGTCTTCCAGTAATTCCAAGCACTACTGATGATAATGTGGCTTTTGTGGGGTGTGTTTTTAGTTGACAGGACTTCCAGAAGTACGAGAAGGTGGTGGGAAGGTGCCCACAATCACTCCAAAAAACCAGCCCAAATACCAGCATACCTGGAGTTTTGGTCAGACTGGTGTCTCTGAGAGTCATTGGAGAAGGAGGCTAAACAGTGATTGTGGGTGATGAGTGCAGCAAGTATGGCTTTGGCAGGGCTGGCTCTAGAGATAGCCAGATTTAGCCGAGTGGCTTGTATGCCCATAATTTTTCACAGCTTGATTTACATTTCTTTCAAGATCAGAGTGAATCTACGGAACTGGCTAAGTAGAGACATGGCAACTCCATTTACATACAACATTTTAAAGTTTTGTATACTTCTGTGATTAGTAGGTTTTTGAAGAGTGTAAATTTAAAAATAAGTGTAGAATTTCAGAGGTAAGTTTTTAGAATTAAATATTTTAAGAGAATATTGAAATGGCTACATTAAAGGGGAATTAAAATTTAAGACTTTAAGTCTGTCTAACTTATTCAAGATTTAAAATGCCTAAATATTTACAAACCACAGTTGATATTTCTGTAGTTGTCATCTGCAGATTTAACCAGTACATAAATTTAGAGAATATTGAACATTGTTGAATAAGTTATGCAATAATTTGCAAGAAAGCATTCGCCTACATCAAATGTATCCACAATTCTCCAGCAAAAATATTTATATCTAAAAAGTTCAATTGGAAAATGTTTATCTTTCTAAAAAATGACTCCTGAGCTAATGGTTGCTGCTCATAGTTATGGATTCAAAGCTGCTGCCAATAGTCTGTGACCTTGGGTACATTGCTTTATTCTTTAGCTTCACTCTATTGAATGATACTTGATACAAGAACACATCGCTTCATTCTTTAGCTTCATGCATATCATTTTTAAAGTCATGAGCTAATGCTTGTGGGTCACAATCAATAGAAGACTGAAAAAAGCAAAATCATGTGCCAAAACCAATGAAACAGAAATTAAAAAGAAGGAATAGAAGAGTAGAAAGTGTCTGTGCATGGTACACAGGAGGATAAACTATTATTTTATACAAACTTTGTTTTAAATATATATGTGAGGCTCATCATGTTATGGTGTAAACTATATTTCTACAGACCATGGTAAAATAGTTTGAGAAACATTGAGAGATAACTTCTAGGGAGCTTCTGGTTCTGACCTTCTTGTTTTGTTTTTGGGTCACACCCAACAGCGCTCAGGGGTTACTCCTGGCTCTATGCTCAGAAATTGCTCCTGGAAGACTCGGGGGACTATATGGGATGCCAGGATTCAAACCACCATTCTTCTGCATGCAAGGCAAATGCGCTACCTCCATGCTATATTTCCAGCCCCTGGTTCTGACCTTTAGGAATATTGTGTAATATCCTGGGAGAAGACAGAAAACAAATGCCAAGCAAATTAATGTTTTCTTTTCAGATTATAGTTCTATTGTTTTGTATCCAGGGACCATAATTCCTGGTTTTTTCAACTAGGTGGAGGCCACATGACTGATTTTACAATGGACTATTAGTAGAGTGATCTCACTTCCAAGCTAACATGATTAAGGATCTAGTGTGTTTTATTGCATTCTTATTTCTATTCAATAATATCAAATATTGGGCAGTCAGTGTTGAAGATAGTGAAGACAGAAGATGGAAGGAGGGGTCAGAGTGATAGTATAGTAGGTAGATTCTTACTTTGTACATAACTCACCCAGGTTGGATCCATGGGACTCCATATAGTCGTCCAAGCCTGTCAGATGTAATACCTGAATGCCAATGGGTATAGTCTATAAAAAAAAGAAAAAAAACAACAAGAAGAAAACAAACAAAAAATGTGGTGAAGCTGGGCCATTTCTATGTCAGAGGGTACTGGGTGTAGCAGTGGGTTGCTGTGACTTCACCTATACCAGGCCCCATTCCAAGAAGGTCCCGTAGTGGTCAACTCACACCAGGGATAATTCCACAGATTCATGTTCTTTTTGCAATTAGCTGTGTCTTAATCATTCTTTGGATGCAGTTTTTGAATGTGTATTAGTTTCTCCCAACTGTCAAAAGGATAAAGGAAACAGCAAAGTCCTCACTTCAGTGATCACCTTATAATAATCAAGAATCAACAAAATAAAATATAGTGCAGCATTCAAAGAAAATCATAATAAAAATAACCAATCTCTCATTCATAAAGTAATAATTTGTGTTTTATTGATTCTCCATAATTTAAAAAGTACTCATAGCTAACATTCTTCACTTCCCTCTGACAATAATCTTGTTGCAAAGCAAGCATGAGTAGCCCCATTTTCCAGGTGAGATAGTAAAAGCTTTGTGAGATGAAATCGTTAACACGTTTTAGCAAGAGTAGGAGAACCAGCCTCTCAGTACCCTAATTGTAAAGTCCAAATCCTGTTCTCCTATGAAATCATAGGTTCCTGAGTCCTGTTTGCTAGAATGTAATGAAGATTTGGTGACTAGAACTCTCAGACTGCTCCCTCTGGACTCATGCCTATGTCTCCTTTGTGCCGGAAAATACCCACATTTGATTTCATCCAGCAATGGAAAGCTGACAGCAGACCTGAAATTGGAGTCAATTAAGCACATCTTAGAAAGAAAGGCTGATGCAATGCATACTGTGCTGATTTAAAAAGCATTTTTTTAATTTAATGATATTTAAACATTCTGCAGGATTTTCTAGGGAATTTAAAAGTCGCTTGAAATGATTACATTTGTTTTAAGTTGCAGAATAAAAATATGCAGAATGTTGTTGAGCATTTAATGAACTAAAAAAAATTTCCCACCCCCCCTTTTTTCTGCATGTTTAAATATAGGACAGAATAAAACAGAACAAAATGCACCAGCTTCTTTGGGAGAAAAAAAAAGTCTTTGTCATTGAAGCGTCACATCTGAAAGCAAGGCACAGGCTCTATTTTCCGTGCTTTTGCAGTCTTGGTTATGCTTATAAAGGTGGCTGTTGAGAAAAAACAGAAGAGCTCTTCATTTTACTAGTTGAAAGAACTTTTCCAGAAGTCACAAAAACGATGAAATGCAGGGCCCCACACAACTATTTCAGAAATGGTATTTTTGTAGCTATGTATAAATAAAACCATTTCCAAAGCAGAGGTTTCTGTAGGAAATGTTGGACCAGTGTTTCCATTATTAAATATGTCTAAGAGCTCAAAAGTTTCCTAGATCCAAACCTGGCCTGTCTGGTTATTTTTGGATACAGTCAAGTCTGCAGCTTGCTGGAAATGGTGGTGTTCGGTCACGTCGCAGGGCAACTGTACACAAAGGAAGTTGGCCTGTCTTCATGATGAGGCACAGCGTATGGGGCAAGAGTCTAGGTAGACATCAGATCTGGGAATTTTGTTTGTGGTTTTTTTTTTGGGGGGGGGTCATATCCAAGGGCACGCAGGAGTTTACTCCTAACTTTGTGCTCATAAATTACTCTTGACAGGCTCTGGGGACCATCTGAGATGCTGGGGATAGAACCCGAGTCAGCTGCATGCACTGTAAACACCCTCCCTGCTGTGCCATCTCTCAGGCCCCCCTGATGTGTGTTTTGAAAACATAATCTAGTCTGTACAATTTCATCACTATTATCATAGGTGACCTTGTCTACTGCCACAGCAAGGGTCTGAAAAGGGGAGCTTGGGCTTTGAGCAAATGTTCTGGAAACTGGGACATCTCTCTTAAACTGGTTCATAAAAACAGACCTTTTAATGCAGAGATAATCTAGTTTTGAAATCAGCCCTATACATATAAAAACAGTGTTCTGCTCTGGTTTAGGCCAACCAATAAAGCATCGTAAATGTCAAGGTGTGTGTGTGTTTGAGGTCTGTGTGCTTGTGTGCAACTGTGTGTACTCAGATTTTTTTCCAAGCCTGATTGGGTGGTGGTAGGGGGGTAAGACAGGAAGGATTCATCTTTGATTAAAGGGTATGAATGATCATAGCCTTCCCCTTTTAGAGACAGTGGGTCCACGTGGCTGAGCATCCTCAAAGGGATTCCTTCTGGAACCTGGAATTAATGAAAAGAGACGACCAATCCAATCAGTGTATGTTAATCATTTTCACATTCGATAATTAAAGAGGTGGAAAATACTACTACTCTGAAATCATTTTATACGTGTGCTGGTAAAAGATTCAAACTTCTTGTCATAGCACAGGCATAATATAGCTCCCAGCGTGGTGCAGTGTTTAATGAAACAGTGCTGGCTGGAGCCCTGACCACATTAGGAAAGGCTCACATCAGACCAAGTGTTTACCAGAGTACATTACATGTTCATTGAATGATTAGAGTAAAGTGGTTTTCTAGACTTGGAATAGCTGCAGGAAAAACAAGGCCAGCTTAGCCTCTTCCTCTGAACCAGGCTTTATATTTTCCTATAAATGTGAACTGGAAAAAAAAGTCTTATTAGTAATTCTCTTTGGGAAGGAAAAAAAAAAGCCCAAATTCTACTCTATAATGATTCTAAACATATGAGAACCATGATGGATGGAGTATGATGTAGACTTGCTGATTATTCACTCTCTAAAAAACAATTACGGTATGCTTCCTTAGCCACAGGCAAATGTGAGAAAATATTAAGGGATAAAAGCATATATTTCTAAATTCCCATCCTTAAAGAATTAATGCTTTATAAAGTAAAGTTAAAGGGGATCTCAACTATCGCTAAAATCAAGATCAGAAGAATTTAGGTGTGAGAGGAAAAAAATGAGAGAGTGGGGGGAGGCTGAAATAAATGGAATAAGGGAATTTTTAAGCAGGAGGTAAAGTCTAGCTGAGCTTGAAGTTAGAGCAGATTTCAGCAGGGGGACAGTAGGGAGGGGACAAAGGCCTTTCCTATAACAGAAGAAATAGAACCACTGCTGAGGAGAACATAAGATTTGGATGTGGGACTAAGAGGTAACCTACAGGAATGAATCTTTACTTGGGGAGAGGTAATGGGAGAGCACCTGGCAGAACAGAAGCAATGATTCGATTCCTTTAAAAGTATTTTATAGCGTTTGGGTAGTTCCATCTTCTCCAGGGAAATTGCATTCTTCACCTTACATACCAGATGAATTGTGGACATAATTGGTTGTTTTAAGTCCAATTATATTTAACTCAGTCTAAGGTAAGGATTATGGATTTTAATATTGCCTTTGATGGAGTATGCATAATAAGGCCTTTGATAGAGGTTAAAACAATGGTATAAAGTACGGTGGTAGGCCCCTTGGCTAGGAAACAAGAAAGAAATGACAAAAAATGAGAAATGAGCCAATTAAATTACGTAAAAACATCATGCTTGCAAAGAAATAGAAAAGAAAATTTAGTCTTTAGGATTGTACTTCAAAGTCTAATTTTCTTTCCCCTTTATCCAGCTCTCTTACTTCATTAGGGTTTCTTTGAAACCATTTAATAATTGGATTGAACTCAGAAAAGAAAAAGGGAAAAATAAACTTAGTGCCTAATTTTAGAAAGAACTTGGAGTGGCAGCTTCAATTTAGGATTTGTTGTTTTTGATATCTCAGTTTCTTTATTTGTGAAAATCTTACAGTGCCTTTCTTTCAGAAAATGATTATATAGATAAAATTATGTTCCTAATAAACAAAGTTAGAAAGTATAGACCCAATCATATTCAATGTAAGTAAAAGAAGAACATAAACCATCTGCTTAAAATATGAGGTTTTTGTCTCAAATGATAACCTTTTAAAAGGTAGGGTGTTGTAGCAAAAAAGGAATTATTTGAGGACATTGGTCATTGATTCAAACCTTGACACAAGACCCAATCCTATAAAAATTAGTTTATTGGCATTTTTTTATGACCAAAGCCCCCAATTTGTTTCTTTCATAGCACTTATCACACTGTCATTATCTTGCTTGATTTTTGTGTTTTTCTTTTTCCTTCTTTTTTTTTTTTTTTTTTTTTTTTTTTGGTTTTTGGGCTACCCGGTTACACTCAGGGATTACTCCTGGCTATGTGCTCAGAAATCACTCCTGGCTTGAGTGACCATATGGGGCTCTGGGGATCAAACCACTGTCAGTCCTAGATCAGCTGCATGCAAGGCAAATGCTCTAACTCTGCATCACCGCTCCGGCCCAATTTTTGTGTTTCTCCCTGATCACACAAAGAGGAAACTCAAGAGCAGGGAGCTGATCTTTTTTGTTTTTTTTTTTCTTGCCCACAAATGCGTATGTTGGACAACTCTTGGAAAATCCTCAGATCACAAGGACTTACTTCATTATGTAGCTAATGTTTATTGAGCAGTTCATTTTCTATGAGTACTTTGCATTGATTACTCATTGAATATTACTTAGAAAGCAATGCATGGTCGTTCAATAAATGAATATTTTTTTTCTAAAAAATGGGTTGAGTTATATAATTTAGACAGATTATATAAATGACCTACCAACATTTAATTGTGTATCACTTTAAAAATCAAAATTGAAGAGTTTGGAGACATATTGGAAGTAAAAGGATCACCAGGATATAGGAAAGATGTAGTGGTGTTTAGGCCAAACACGGACCTATCTTTTTCAGTTATCCTTATTTTTTGTAATAACCTTATTCTCCTTACTCCTTAAGTATATACATTTAATGCAAACCTTCAGAAATCTTTTCCTAATTATAGAAGCATTTGACTCTGTCTTTATGCATGAACTTTTTCCATTTTGCTTTAGTTACATGCTTTGCCATGACCAAAATAACAGGCATTTAGGTTCTACCCAGTAATTCAATAAATCCATTGATAGTCAATCAATTTAACGCTGCAGTTTGAAGAAAGTTAATTTTTTAATTGAACCAAATTTCAAATCAATATATTAATTTTCTTTTAGAAGAACCCCATGGTTTAAAAATTAAAGGGCAAATTTTAAGAAGTTAACAAACTCCTTGCTGGTATGTATTGATTATTGGAATCATCAATCATAGAGGCATGGAAAAAATCAACTAAGTCTATTGTAATGGAAAATTAATATGTCCAAATTGCCTCTCCAGCAACAGCACCCAAAATAAGAATGGTTCAAAATGATGTACCTGTTAAAAAGTCTCATTAATACCAATGTGTTATCAGTACACAGATGGAGGAACCCTTGCCTAATTTTGCTTTGTCATTCTTGATTGGTGAAGGGAACAATGTCTCTGTATTTGAACTTCAAAACAGCTAAGAGCTTTTGAATAACAGTAATATCCTAGGTAGGCAGTATGTCCTAGGAAGGTCTTCCTGTCTGGACCCATCTGCCTAAGTGCTTTCCTGAGCACATATGTGGTATCAACATCAGACAGTTTTATAGCTTGTGGCTTCTATGAGGTCTGTAAATAGTGCATGATCTGTAAAGGTGAGAAAACTTTCAAAGGCTAGAAGAAAGAGCAAAGGTAAAACTATTACTGAGTCTTGCTGGTTTTAGGAATCAAGGTAAGGGTCCGAATGAATCAGGTTACCAGTGACAGCTTAAAAGCTGAGTTGTGGGGAGATCCAGGTTAAGATCCTCTTTTCTCTGTTCCCTTCCTATCCCTTTCCAGATAGAAATGGAAAATGGAGCATTTTCCTGTGCCTAACTTTTTACCTGTATTTTGAGTGCCATCAACTAAGAATTGGTCTTCAGGGATCAGAGCGATGGCACAGCAGGGAAGGCATTTGCATTGCACACGGTCGACCTGGTTAGATCCTCGGCATCCTATATGGTCGACTGAGCAATGCTGGGAGTGATATCTAGTGCAGAGCCAGGTGTAATCCCTGAGCACCGCTGGGTGTAGCCCCTCCCCCCCAATTCGTCTTCTTTTTCCTTCAAGGAGACAAAGCAGCCAATGTTCTGTAACTACATGCCTATTCAACTCTGAAAAGATGCCCAGCACCGCTCGCTGGGGGAGTCATGGAGGCTTCCTGAGCACCACTAGGGTGTCCTTGGTGTCCCCTGGTACTTCAGGTCTCAAGAAGGTTGCAACTTTGAGACCTCACATTGAAATGTTAGTCTGGTTGACCTGTGTGTCTGGGTGTGCCTGCACTTCTTGGAAGGACACCCTAAAATGGGAAAGATGTACAATATTTTTTCCTCTTTTATTCTAACAATCCTATGAATCATTTGATCATTTGAGATAGAATTGATTCTTCCCTGGTCATTTCTTTGTCAATAAACATTGGAGTTGATATGCAAACTCTGATGTTTCTGATAGGTTTCACCATTTTTTTTGGAGGGGGGGACACATAATTTTATCCAGGACTTAGCCCCAGTTCTGTGAGATCACTCCTGATGGTGTTTTTGGAACAAATGGAGAGCCAGAGATCAAACCCAAATAGCTGCCAACCAAGAAAATGCCTTTACTATTTTTCCAACCCAACACAGAAACTTTAGGTTTTACTTATCATGATTACTGGTTCATCCATTCAGTTACACAATTATTTCTTGAGTATCTACTATTTGTTAAGCATTGGACTAGGGATAAAGATGTAAACATGAGTGTCAGGAACTGTACGTCCAGCTCACTAAATCCAGTTGGTACAAATGTTTTTTGTTGTTGTTCATTGAAATATTTTTCTCTGCCTAGTGGGACAGTCCACAATTTAGTCATGTCCAGATAAAGTCAGTTGAAAATTCCATTTTTGGGTCTTTTCATTTTTTTCATTTCCTTCTCCAGTCATTGGGATCTGTGTGCCTATGAACTAAAGCAAGTAGTACTGGGAACCAGAAGATGGATGCTCACTACTACAGCCACATGCTCTGCCCTAACCATCCTCTGTATCTGGGTTTGTAAGCAGCACAGCTACTGCAGAGAAGAGACCTGTTATCATGGTACAATTTGCTTCCTAGTTCTACTGAACACTAAATTCTACTGAATATCTGTGTTTCTTCTAGTCCAAGTGTACCAGCCCATTGTGTACATTTATTAGACCTATACAATAAATACAAAAACTTTTATTAAGGCTCAAGTTTGTAGTCTCTGAGTTGTGAATTAGACTTGTTGCCATGTAACTGATTTTTATCTCTTATCAGGTGTTTATTTTATATTATTTCTTCCGTTTTCATCTGCATTTTTTTTACTTAAGTTGTTATTTCCTATATTTATTTTTCTCACTATATACCTAACCCTTTTGATACTTGCAAACGAAACACTATATTCATTAATATTAGACTGTTTTCCACTAATAAACTGCCCTCAAGTTCTCTATATCTGCAGAAGAACCTGTGCCTTATTATCTTTTTACCTCACTTTTTATGCCCTTCACCTTAATTCTCAGTTGTTAGTGTTGTTTGCCAGATAATTTCACATTTTAAACCTTGGACTGAATTTGATTTATACCTAGTGTGTCACTGAAGAATTTAAACATAGAATTGAAATGGTCAGATTTGTGTTTTCAAAGGAACACTAACAACTAGGAAGTGTAGATTAGAAACATGTATTTTCTAATTCATATTTTCAGATCATTCATATGCAGAGAAAGTAATAATAAATGATGCAAGTATGAATGAATTATGACTGAAATATTCATATTGTTTCTAGTGCCAGGCATATTTTTATATCTTGTGACTCATAAACATTCTCTCATAAACCTTTTAAGAAGTGGTTAAAAAAATTGAAAGCAACTGGTAGAAATTCAGATGGTGATGGAATCATGAAAAGAAGTTTTTATGACCCTTATCTTAAACCTAAGTTAGAGAACTAAAAAGAAAAAAGCAAAAGGTGCAAGACTGATGATACCAAAGCAATAAATTAATATCTAATTCTCCCTTTTTCTCCTTTAGAAATTATCTTGCACTTTTAATATGTACTTTTTTCCTATATTAAAAATAAGAACTTGCAATACATTTCTTCGTAAAAGTGGTTTTCCATTAACATTGTATGAGCCATAACATCTCAGGATATCTTTATGTCAAAGGATAGGAGAGATGGTAATTATTTTAATGTGTGTTATCTGCCATATGTCCAACATGAATCTAAGTGCTTTAGCTGGGTGTTGTAAAATTAAAGTATCAAAACATTAGCATTTCAATTCAAACCAATTAAAAATACATTGTAATTAATCTCTTTTGTTGGATTACAGCCTAATGAAATGATTCAGAATATGGAAAATACTAATTACATTGTTATGACATTGCTCAGAATATAAAATAATAGGAAGATAGCTAAAATATGGCATGATTAATATCTGATGGAATATTATTGTATTCTATAATCTCACTTATACTATTTTGTAATTATCTCTTCAATATCTAATTACCCATTTAGAATGTAATCTATAATGTTTGTTTCCTTCACTAGTATATTCTTGATAGCTATGTTGTATCTGTGCATAGTTATTTCTCATTTAGTTATTATAAAACTATTTGCTGAGCCATATATAAATGAGAAGTACTTGTAATCAAATAGTAAAGAAAGAAAATGGTTTATTTACAATGTTAAATTTATAGTGACAAAATAAATGTCTAATGACATGTTTTAAGTTACAAAATTGTTCATGTTTGAGTTTTAGCCATACAATGCCCAATACCTATCCCTTTACTGGTGCACATTTCCAGCCACCAATGTCCACAGTTTTCTTTCGCCACTCCCAACCACCCCCACCACTGCCTCCAAAATTTTTTTAAAAATGGAGTAAGATCTGTAACCACATCCACAAACACAATCACCATATTGGAACTCAGAGGTTCTCTTCTTGAATGAGATGTTTGAGGCCGTCATCTTTAAAGGTCACCACAGTTCAACGGGAATGGGCAAATAACAAAAAGAGTTTAATAAATTCTCTTGCCATTGTATTAATAACGTCACTGGAGTTACAACAATTTTCACAAATGTACTTGCTACTCTACTTTTTCTTTTTTTCTTTCTTTTTTCTTCTCTTCCATTTTATTTATCTTTTTTCTCTATATTTTTTTCAAGAACTGCTTTCACTTATCTGGAAATAAATGTATTCTTATCAATATGTTAACTATGTGATGCATTTCCTTTAAATAAAAAATGACCAAAAATGGATAAATATACTTTAGATGCTAACTTGATGATTACATGATGGGATTTACTTTCAACTTTTCATAATATGAGATTATAGTAAAGGTCTAAATGAAAATTTCTTAGCCTATCCATTGAGTCTGAGGACAATTACTGTTATGTGCTCAGATACTCTTATGAAGAGTCCAGACCATCTATGGGTGGATTCTAGATGCTCTGTGTTTAATCTCTATCTTTCACTATAAAAAAGGCAAGAGTGAGAAGGCCAGTAGAAATGTTTTTAATTTAATTTCTTTATTTTAAATACCATAGTTTACAGAATTGCTTAAAATAAAGTTATTTCTGGCATTCAATATTCCAACACCAATTCCATCACCAGTATAATAACATTACCTCTACTATTGTCTCCAGTTTCCCAAACCCTTGGCAGGTAAGAATAATTTACTTAATATAGCTTGGTACAACTAAATGGTAATGAATTATCAAAAAACTTTATTAAAAGATCATTTGTAATTATTGTCATTAATTGATTATTGATATTATTGATTATTGTCAATAATCATCATTATTGACCTTGCAATGGGGTCATATGTCAACGTCTAAAAGTTTATTAAGCTGTTTATTGCTAGTTGAGCATTCTTTTGTTGCTTTTCTTTGTTAGGCTTATGTGACTTCTAGACAATTTAACAGCTATCTTGGTATATTTCTCCTGGGAAGTCAATATTTAAATTGGGGAGGTGACAGTATCATGCTCCAGGACTTTGAGGATCTGTGGAACTGAACCAACGAGCTTGTATAAAGATAGCAGTGGCTCATGGGCATGGTTGCTAGGACTACTGGAAATATAGAGGCATGGGAAAGAGGGGGGTAGCTCACCCTGGTACCAAAGAGTTTTTGGAGATGTCAGCTGCAAAACCAGGATACCTAGAGTTTTGGGTATTAGAACTCTGCAGAGATGAGTGGAGAAGTGGTGAAGCTGGGCCACTAGTAAGGCAGCAGTTGTAGGGTGGGTATGTGTGAGAGTCTGAGTGTGGATCTGTGTGTTGATTATGTGTGCATCCAAAGGGCTTCAGAAAGATGGGGCATTTGCCCCATACAAAAATTCCTTCCTTACACCTATATTCATTGCAGTGCTATTTACAATAGCCAGACTCTGGAAACAACCAAGATGCCCTTCAACAGATGAGTGGCTAAAGAAACCGTGGTATATATACACAATGGAATACTATGCAGCCATCAGGAGAGATGAAGTCATGAAATTTTCCTATACATGGATGTACATGGAATCTATTATGCTGAGTGAAGTAAGTCAGAGGGAGAGAGAAAGACACAGAATGGTTTCACTCACCTATGGGTTTTAAGAAAAATGAAAGACATTTTTAACAGTATATCAGAGACAAGAGAGATGAGGGCTGGTAGGTGCAGCTCATGACATGAAGCTCATCACATAGAGTTATGAGTGCAGTTGGAGAGATGACTACACTGAAAACTATCATAACAATGTGAATGAATGAGGGAAGTAGAAAGCCTGTCTCGAGTACAAGTGTGGGGGGGTGGGGAGGAGGGAGATCTGGAAAATTGGTGGTGGAAATGTTGCACTGGTGAAGGGGGGTGTTCTTTACATGACTGTAATCATGCAACTATAATTATATTTGTAATCATGGTGTTTAAATAAAGATAATTATAAAAGAAAAAAAGAAAAGTTTGTTTTGGGAAAGATTTTGTTTTTGTTATTGTTTGGGGGCTATACTCAGCAGTGCTCAGGGGTTACTCTTGGCTCTGCACTCAGAAATCATTCCTGGCAAGCTCAGGGGACCATTTGGGATGCCTGGGATCAAACTTGAATAGGCTGCATGTCTTTCCAATTGTGCTATCACTCTGGTCCCAGGAAAGATATATTTTTAAGGTGTCTGCTTTCCTTCAGTCCCCTTCAAAGAAGAGTGTGATTTTTTAAAAAATAGTACAGTGATTAGAAGAAAATGATCTGGCTGCTCTGGTTATCTTTCAGATGGAGAAAGATAAGCAGATGATAGAGTAACTTTAAAGTATTGTGGTGTGAGAAAATAAAACTTTTATAAAACCACTTAACATAGTGGGTGAGTCATTTAATTAGTCTTATGAACCAAATAGAAAAATATGAATTATGCCTTTTTAATTTTGTACAAGTGTGTGCTTGAACGTATATAGATAGATACAATATATATACATATATAGATAGATTCATCCTGAGCAATTATGCTTCTTACTAGAAAGCCAAAAGGTTATTAGTAAATACCTGGATTGTTCATATAGGAAGTAAAAGATCTATAGATATCTATGCTTGGTTAATTTCAAGCAGCATCTAGCATGGGACAAGTAGTAAATACTGAGCACCACTGGCTAGTCCCTAAAACAAAAGCAAACCAACACTCCCATCCAAATTCCCGATTTGGTATTGGAATTTGCAGTAATCAATTGCCTTTTTAGACTTAAAAAGATTATTTTCACTTAGTGTTTGCTTTTTCACTTCAAAGAGCATAGTTTGACACAGTTGTGTTCATCTTGATGTTTGATGTCATTTATAGAGAAAGAGAGTAATTTTGAAAGTAATGCATGTAAAAGAGAGGCCAGCACTGAATATTTCTTTTCTTATGATAGGAAGGTGTGCCGATGACAGAGATTTGTCCTTCAGACTCATTTGTTATTATTGGGCACAGAGACTCAGCATCTTGAGCCCATTTTATTCATGTTTCTGAAATTAAAAAGGAAGTCAAATAGAAGCAGTAAAATCATATTCTACCACATCTTCAAAGACATGGTTAAACACACGAACAAAGACAGGAGCAGACCTTTGAAGTTGAACATTTTTCTGATGACTGATGTTGTTAAAAACAATATTCTATTTTAATTTTTCTTGGTATATTTGTTAGTCAAGTGTATATGGTCTGTTTTCCTATTGAGTTTTCCATTTTATTTTTTTATTTATTTATAGCAAGCTTTCCTTTCCTTCCCATTTTCTCTTGTAAATTGTTCAGAATTCAAAAACTTTGTTAATATTTTCTGACTTTTTTGTGGCTGCTTTCCTTTTCCATTGAAGATCTCTTTCTATAAACATAAGTTCTATATTTATAGATAGCCTAATTTATCTGTATCTTTCTTTATGCTCAGGTGTCTCATTTAAACAATGTTTTCTCCCTTAAATATAAAAGGATGTAATGCTGTTTTCTGGGGAAATTTTTTTCTTTTAAATTTTAAATCAAAGCAATAGGGCATTTGCCTTGCACGAGGCCAATCCAGGATGGACCTTGGTTTAATCCCCAGTGTCCCATAGAATCCCCTGAGCCAGGGGCTATTTCTGAGAGCATAGCCAGGAGTAACTTTTGATTGTCATAGGGTGTGGCCCAAAAAGCAAAAAAAAAGTATTTAATTAAAGAATTGTGGCTTATAAAGATATTGATAGTTGAGTTTTAGGCATTTCAACCCCAAACCCATCACCAGTGTCAAATCCCATTACCAGTGCTCCTACACACCCCAGCTAACCTCCCTACCCCAGCCTGACACCTTGGCAGGCACATTAAACTTCCATGTTTTCAATTTAGATTTCATGTTTTCCATATGGTTGAGTCTGTCTGTGGATATAGAGCTATATTACTCTCCCAGCTCCCAATATAACCAATTCTCATATCCCTGTCCCTATTAATTCTATTTTCATTTTACTTCCCATCTTGATTTCCTTTATTCTTTATACTTTTCCTTAATTGTAGTTGGCCTATTTTAGGCTTTCAACTTCCTCCTTATTCAACTTTGGGAGATTGCATGACTCTAAAACTCTATCCATTTCTTCTAGATTCTTCAGCTGAATATCATAAAGTTGGTCATAGTAACCTATCATTATATATTTAATTATAAGAGTCCACTGTATTAAATCTCAGTATTCAGTGTGTACTAGTATAACATTTGAGTTGTAATAAGTCTTTAAGAAAAATCCTTGAATTCTTTTTTTTTTACTTTTTAAAAATTACTTTAAGAACTGTGATTTATAAAGTTGTTCATAATACAGTTGGTATTTTGCCCCTCACAGTTACAAAATTTTTAAAGATTTAGTTTCAGTCAAAAAGTCTTGGAAGTGGGAGTTCTGCTTCTTTCTTCATTTTCTTTTTTTTTTTTTCTTTACTTGCTGGTCAGAGTGGTAATACAGCAGTCTCCACTGACCAGCTATGTCTGACCAAGGGACTGGGTCTTCATCAGTCTAAAGGTATTTAGGTATGAGGTCAAGAGGAAGACCCTTGGGGGAAGGGTTGTCACATATTGCAAGAGATCACACTGCAGTCAATGTTTTTTATTTTGTTTTTTTTGTTTTCTTGATCCTAGAGAATTCAACTCAGTTTTTTTTTTATTTTCTTGATTTTCATATATAAATGACAGTCTAGATCCCTAGGATTAATCCTAATATGGGACACAATGAAGTGTTTCTCTTGTGAAACTCTTATAGAGTTTTACTTTATTTCAACAATTTGAACTTTCTTTTTCCTAGAAGAATAAAGTTCCACAATTTTAAGCATCATTTCGAAGCTGCTATCAGATTAATGAACAGATTTTATGCTCTATGCCAAACTTCATTTTCTCTACAAAATGAAAACCACTAGGATACTACAGGATAAAGAGAAATATAACTGGCATTAAGCTTGAGAAGATGCGTAAATCAGGGAAAGTCTACGTGGAAAGCTTTTATTCTTCATTTTGATCTGTTATTATAGGAACTAGACAGCTTTTCTGCAAATGGTATTATAGTCCCAGTATACTAAATAGCCATAACTATGAAATATGTCTACTTAAAAAAGTGCTAATGTCTTCACCCATCTATTGCATCCTACTTTAGGATGAAATTTTATTCTTTGAGCTTTGGAAATTGGAAGTTGGATTCTCTCTTCAGACTCAAACTGTCATTTTTGTCAATTATTCACCTATTGCACACTGAGTGCCTAGTTAGTGTCAGTAGTTGGCAAGACTATTTAGATGAATAGGCGCTAAGCTCTGCCTGTACAAGATTGTATAGTGCAAAAATAGAGAAATAAATTGACAACTATATTATATGTGCTAACTTCTTTGGAGAAGAATCACAAGTGTAAGAATAATCAAAATTCAACATGGCATTCAGGAATGAATTCTCAAAGGTTCTAGGTGAACTGACAATTGGTGGATAAATTCAATTCTCTAATTGAAGATGGGAGTAAGGTAAGAAAAGGTCAGGCACTGAAGTAGCCATTTACCTAAATAGTTTTACACATCTGGGGAAGAGAGGTAGGAGAAAAAACACACATTCAAGTGAGGGAAAGGCCATAAACTGTGTTAGGTGTGAGAATTTGGACATTTAAAAACAGAGCAGAGAAAATGTCAAGTGCTATAGCACAGTAGAAGAAGAAGAAAAGTGAAATATACCAGGATCATTGGAGATTAAATCAAGATAATTTGAGTTGGATAATGCATAGGTAAATGGATTTTTAGGGTTAAGTCAATGGAAATTCAGTTACTGCTTAACATCTCTTCTGAAACTCAAGGATTGAAAGAAAAGAAGCTTTTTGCTTGTTTTGGTAGTATTTTGTTTTGATTATTTGATACTATATATTCACAGTATTTTAGGTTTTAGAATTTCTATAAGTACAAATGATGATGTTATCTATGTTGCTATACTTCAATACTTTATCATGCCTTCAAATTTGGCTTTATATTTTTCTGAGTTTATTTTTAATAATAATTTCCTTTATTATAATAAGAAAGATCTCTACCATATGTTGAACTCAATTTCCATATCTCAGTCTCTTTTAATCTAATACAGATCATCAATCTTTCATCATACTCATGAAATATTAGGCATTTTGGAGAGAATAGATCAGTTCTCTGGTAGGATATCTCTAATTTGGATTATCTTAGTGTCTTCTGATTCCATCTTGATAATGCATTTGCAGTAACCTTAGAGAAATGATATTGTGATTCTCTACCACATAATTTCAAAAAATCTGCGATCTTGATTTGTTCATGTACTTGCCATTTTAATCATTTGGTTAAGAAGACAGAACCTACTCAGTTTATTTGATACAAACTTAAGAGTTTTTGTCTGCAACTAATAATATCTTATGAAAGAGATATTGAGACTGTAACTGTCTCATTTCTCTTTACATTTTCATGGTTAGCATTCCTATTTCTCAATTATTCTTGCTTTTATTAATTTTTATATTAGTAATACTGGTTGAAAACTTAATCATATTTACCATTACTCTAATAATGTTAATTTTTAAAATCAAGAATTTTTTCCACATTTATTTGTTGGCTTCATAGTATAAGAAAGAGTTTTTCTCTTCCATTCATTAAAATACTCAAGTGTAGACTTGTAGGTTCTAGTTCATTCAAGAAATTAAAGTCATTTTCTAGGGGTAATTTTTAAAATAAACTTAATCATGCTTATAGATAAAACCAGGAGTAACTGTTAAATAGACTAGCCTAAGTGTTAAGGAGACAAAAAGAAATAAAAAAGGGATAGCTTCATCATAAAGGAAGTTCACAGATTGAGAGAAAAAACTGGGAGGAGCAACATTATGAAAAAGGGATCGTCCTTATTAGTGAGTCCATGAACAAGAACCTTGGAGGCATTGAGAAGAGAATGGCTATTGTTAGTTGGTTGAAGACTTCCCTTCAAGACAGATCTCAGCAACTGGATTGGACGGAGGGAGGGAGAAAAGAAGATAGAAAAGAAGACTGGAAGGAGCATTCCAGACAGGACAGAAAACTATAGTCTTGAAGAAATCAAGTCGTAATTTCCCTAAAGTATATGGCAGGGTTCTGAGGTCACTGCAGGCTTGAGCTACATTTTCTCAGGAAAGGGCTGAGAGTCAGAGGGTGTGGATTCTCAGAACAGATGGAGATGCTTAAGGGATGTTCCTCCTGGATCAAACCTCAGAGCAAAGCTACTTTCTTGCCCACCCCCATGGTTACCACAATCATCAAAACAAACTCGCAACCCACTTTTAAGGAGTTCATTGCTAAATCCAAGTGGGTTCAGTCAGAAACCGTGGGAATGGGAAGGCGCACCCCTGGAATAGTTATTTGCTTTAGACTATTAAAGACGTCCAAACTGGTTATTTCATGAAGAGAAAAAGGAACCACGCTGCAGTGCTAGCTATTTGGTTTTCTTTATTTTACCTACACAAATAAGAAGCAAATTTAAATCAGAAGGCAGCAAGTTTAACTTAGCTTGGATTTTACCTTAGTTAAAAAACACAGAAATATGGCTAAACTTTCAATGCGTTGCTGTTTTATACCTGAAAAAACATCCCAGTGAGAGCTGTTTGTTTCAGTTAAAAATTGGAGAGGTAGATGATATGGTTTAGCTTAAATACGTGGAAGAAAAAAAGGGGGAGGAACATTTATGTTATCCTGTTAACCAGCACAAATGATATTCCCAAAGTTTCAACGAAAAGATTTTGAGTCTCAGATTTCATTTGAGCAAATGCAGTCTAGCTGCAAATGTAGGTCACGTAGTTCTGTCATTCTGTGTGGGTTTCCAGCTGTCTGCTGAATGGAAGAAATGGAAGGATATGTGTTCCATTGCACAGCACACTTGAGAATGAATTTCACTTTAGAACCTAAAGTTACTTATTGAAATTCATGTTAAAAACACACACACACACATTCTCAAGTTCAGTTTTATTTTCTCTCCCCGATCTTTATATTTAGGTGCTAGATAAAGCTACCATTTCTATTCCTATCTGTGGATTTTAGTTTTCCACAAAACTAATAGACAAATTCACTCAAATTTGGTATGAATAACAAAAATCATGCTATGGTAGTTCACACTGTAGTATTCTAAATAGAAATCTAGAGAAACTGGAGGTAGCATAGGGGTAAAATGTTCACACCTTTACCATTTTTTTTAACACATATCCTTTAAGAAAAAAACAAGTTTACTGAACTTAAAAACAAATAACTGTAGTAGAATGCCTGTCTCGAATACAGACAAGGGATGGGGAGGGAGGAGGGGGACATTGAGAGGGGGGAATGTTACACTGGTGAAGGGGGATGTTCTGTTTGTGACTGTAACCCAACTATAATCGTGTTTGTAATCATGGTACTTAAATAAAAAAAAGAAAAAGAAAGGGACCAAGACTATCATTATAAAATTCTTAACCCCTGTAGTTGTTCCTAAAGTTGAAGGTATCCCTTGATTTCCCACTAAGCAATCTATGTTAACTTTAGCAGGTCGGTTAAATAAAATCCCATAAATATTTACTGACAATTTGATTTTAAGAAACTAAAGCTAATTAGAATTTACTTAAAAAATGAACAATTAGAAATGAGTGTCAAACATTGTCTTCTAGAAACTAAGAGCAGAAACATCCTGATCTCGAGAATAGCTGGGCATCTTTTCTAGAATATCACCTGAATTCCTCTCCATCTTTTATCCATCTTTTCTCATCCTGCTGACTGACATTCTCCACTTCTCCATTTCCCATGATAAAACATGGCTGCCTACAGCTCTCAAGTTGACATGCTGCCTTGGAATTAATTCTACTTTCATTTCTTAGAAAAGAGATTCCATTAGGTCAGCAAGGGAAAGGTGTCCATCACATGCCCAGTCAGCCAAGGCTATGGATTGTCAGTGAGTAAGTAATACACGATGATGGTGTTGAGTGGATGTGGGGCAGTGCCAGTTTCCCCCAAAAAAGAGAGACTTGTGAATAAGAGCAATACCTAAAATGTGTCTCTCAGAACACTTGTTTTGTTTGTTTTGAAAATGTTTGCCTTTACATGGAAGAGGAAGAAGACAGGGAAATACTAATTTTACTAGTTACTATTCTATGGGAAGACATTGTATGAGAGAATTTAAAGTGCTAACGTACTTATGGAGTTGGAAAGTCTAATGATGTGATGGTTGGATTTCACGGTAAAGGCAGGAGCAATAGACCTTAATAATGGATTGGTGGTCAAGACAAATCTGTAAATTTCTTTTTAATTTTTTTCTAATCTTTAAAAAGTATAAAATATTGAGCAATTAAAAACAAAGATTAAAAAACAAAGTAGTAATGACTAAATGTCATTGGGGTTACTCTAGATAAAGACTATACAAATTGTATTGGAGGTACAGCAGGTAATATGTGGGTTGGGGCAGAGAAAGGTAAGAAGATAACATCAGTAGAGAGTATAGATAAGAAGGAATAAAATCTAAATTGAGCCTGTAGCAATACAATGAACTAAGAAAAGACAGGGATGGGATATAGGAAAGTTCAAAGTTTTGAACGTCAGGGATCTGATATTAGTGTTGTCCTTAGTAGAAGTAGAAGGTTGTGAGGAAGAATTTCTAATAAAGAAGGGAAAACCATGGTTTGGCATCAAATACCGTGGTTACAGAACTCACACAGTGACATCCAACAGGATGATTGGAAAATGAAGGAACAGGACCAAGAATTTCTAAGATAACTTCTGGCAAATTTAGAATTCTATGTTGTCATATTGTTAGCACTTAAATATCTATGAGTGGCCCAGGAATGATGATGTCACTGATGCATGGTGTGTACTTGTATTTCTCTCAGAATATTACTCTTGACCATTGAAACTTCCAATTATTCAATTATTCCAATTATTCAAGATACTCTGAACATATTTAACCTGGGCCAATAAGACTTGGTATATGGATACTGCCATATGTTTAGGGCAAAAATGCCAATAAAGCAACAAATGTAATTTTTGATCTAAGTTTTAAGTGGAGAGCATTGATGTTGAAAAACACTTAGAGGTTTTTAAGAGATATTTTCATTTCAGGGCTTTATAATTTCTTGATATGTCAAATTTTCATTAATTCATTAAAATATTTATTGAGCGAAGCCACTGAACTCTGCTGGAACTCTGATGCCAGAACCCCTCTCTGTCTCCTGTGCTATGTTGCATTCTCAGCCTGATTTCATCCTGTATGTGGCTTCATCTGCAGATGGCTAGCCTTTCCTGGAGGTGAATTGATACACCCAGAAAGGGAGGAGCCAGAGGAGTGTGGCCGCTCCGCTTCGCTATGCAGTCGCGCACATTCTTTAGCCAATGAATACAACCACAACACTTAGAAAAACTCACAATACAAGTGTGACAATGGGGAAACAACGCAGGCCAACGCCAGACATTGAGAATGAAGATGGCAACTCTGTTGACCAGGAAATGGCCAACTAACTAGTCAGTCTCTCAGATAAGGAGTTTAGAGTTGCAATATGGAAGATGCTCACAGAACTCAAAGAACGTATAGAAGAGAACACTAATAAGAATCAAGAGAATGTGAAGATAGAAATCAGAAAACTCCAAACTGAAATTTCAGGTCAAATAACAGGTCTGAAAAACTCAATAGAGGAATTGAAGAAAAAAATGGATGAGCTTTCCCACGGTTAACAGCAGCTGAGGATAGAATTAGTACACTAGAAGATGAGATGAATAACAACTAAATACAGCAGAAGAAATTGGAAAAAAGCCTTAAAGCAAATGATAAAACAATGGAAAAATTACTCAACGAATGTGAACAGATGAAAATAGAAGTCTATGATAAGCTCAACAGAAACAACTTAAGAATCATTGGAGTCCCAGAGCCCCAGGAAGAAAATATCCAGGAAGAATCAACGATCAAGAACATCATTAAAGAGAAACTACCAGACCTAAAGAATACATGTGATCAAATCCTGCATGCCCAAAGAGTACCAACCAAAAGAGACCCCAGAAAAAACAGCCTAAGATACATCCTAGTCACAATGATGAATCCACAGATAGAGACAGAATTCTAAAAGAAGCAAGATCAAAAAGAGAAATTACATTCAAGAAAACATCCTTGAGATTTACCGCAGACCTGTTACCAGAAACACTCAAGGCTAGAAGGCAGTGGTGGGACATAGTGACAAAACTTAATGAAATAAATGCTTCACCTAGAATACTGAACCCAGCAAAACTCACTTTCAGGTTTGAAGGAAGAATGCATGGTTTCACAGACAAACAACAGCTCAGAAACTTTACAAACTCAAAACCAGTCTTAAAAGAAAAACAGAAAGACCTACTTTAAGACAAAACTGACCAACAGACACAACAAACTTCGATAGAAAGATGCCACTAAATCTCAATTCTTTTTCTCAATGTCAATGGACTAAATGCACCGGTTAAGAGACACATAGTGACTAAATGGATCGAAAAACTCAATCCAACTTTCTGCTACCTACAAGAATACCTAAATAGTCAGAACAAGCTTAGACTCAAAATGAAAGGCTGGAGGAAAATCATCCAAGCAAACAACACCCATAACAAAGCTGGAATGGCCATACTAATATCAGATGATCCAAACTTTATACTTAGGAAAGTTGTAAGGGACAAAGATGGACATTTTGTATTAATCAAGGGACATGTACAGCAGGAAGAAATCATTCTCCTAAACATATATGCACCGAATAAGGGGCCAGAAAAATATTTAATACAATTGCTGACAAATCTGAAAAATAATATCAATAACAACACAATAATTGTGGGAACCTCAACATGGCATTGTCAACACTCGATAGGTCAACTAGACTGAAACCCAACAAGAATATACTAGACCTGAAAATAGAAATGGAAGAAAGTGGCCTAGTAGATATATATAGGACACTCCACCCCCAGAAACCTGGATACACATTCTTCTTCAAGGTACATGGGACATTCTCTAGGATAGACTGCATGCTGGCACATAAAACATACCTCCATAATATCAAGAGAATAGAATTTTGCAGGCTACCTTCACTGACCACACGGCCCTGAAATTATATGTGAACTACAAAGGGACACAGAAGAAAAACTTTAATACCTGGAAATTAAACAGTCTAATACTGAATAACTAGTGGGTCCAAGATGAAATAAAAGAGGAAATCAAAACCTTCCTGGAAACAAATGAAAATAAAGACACAAACTATCAGAACCTATGGGACACAGCAAAAGCGGTACTGAGAGGAAAATTTATAGTTTTGCAAGTACACATCAGGAAATAAGGGGCATACCTGAATAGCTTAATGACACAGCTCATAGAATTGGAGTGTTCACAAAAGGACCCAAAAATAGGGAGACAGAAGGAAATAACAAAGCTGAGAGCAGAAATCAATGAAGTGGAAACACAAAAAACAATCCGAAAGATCAATGAAAGCAGAAGTTGGTTCTTTGAAAAAATAAACAAGAATGATAGACCACTGGCAAAACTAACAAAGAAAGAGAGAGAAACTTAATAACTCATATTAGGAATGAAAAAGGAGAGATCTCTACTGATATGGCAGAGATTTAAAGGGTAATCAGAAACTACTTTGAGAAACTCTATGCCACTAAAAATGAGAACCTAGAAGAAATGGACATATTCTTGGACACTTATAATCTTCCACGATTGAATGAAGAGGATGTAGCATACCTAAACACCCCCATCACTATTGAGGAAATTAAGACAGTAATCAAATCTCTGCTCAAAAACAAAAGCCAGGGCCCAGATGGATTCACTAATGAATTCTTTCAAACCTTTCAAGAGGAACTACTACCAATCCTGGCAAGGCTCTTTCATGAAATCAAAAAAACGGGAACACTTCCAAATAATTTTTATGAAGCCAACATCACCTCGATACCTAAACCAGACAGAGATGCTACGAAAAAAGGATATACAGACTAATATCGCTGATGAACACAGATGCAAAGATCCTCAACAAAATCCTAGCAAATAGGATTCAATGCCTCATTAAGAAGTTAATCCACTATGATCAAGTAGGTTTCATCCCAGGAATGCAAGGCTGGTTTAACATCCGTAAATCTATCAACATAATACACAACATCAACGACAAGAAAAATAAAAATCACATGCTCATATCAATAGATGCAGAGAAAGCATTTGATAAGGTCCAACACCCATTCTTGATCAAAACTCTGAGCAAGATGGGAATGGAAGGAACCTTTCTCAATATAGTTAAGGCCATCTACCACAAGCCAGTGGCAAATATTATCCTCAATGGAGAAAAACTAAAAGCCTTCCCTCTAAATTCTGGCACAAGATAAGGCTGTCCTCTTTCATCACTACTATTCAACATAGCACTGGAATTACTTGCTATAGCGATTAGGCAAAAAAAAAAAAAAAAAAAAAAAAGATATCAAGGGAATCCAGATAGGAAAGGAAGAAGTCAAGCTCTCACTGTTTGCAGATGACATGATACTCTACTTAGAATACCCTTAAGACTCTACCAAAAAGCTTCTGGAAACAACAGACTCATATAGCAAGGTGGCAGGCTACAAAATTAACACAAAAATCAATGGCCTTTTTATATACCAATAGTAATAAGGAAGACATGGACATTAAGAAAACAACCCCATTCACAATAGTGCCACACAAACTGAAATATCTTGGAATCAACTTGACTAAAAATGTGAAGGATCTATACAAAGAAAACTAAAAAACTACTCCAAGAGAGGACGTGGGGAATGGAAACACATACCCTGCCCATGGATTGGCAGGATTAACATCATCAAAATGGCAATACTCCCCAAAGCATTGTACAGATTTAATGTGATCCCTCTAAAAATACCCATGACATTCTTCAAAGAAGTGAATCAGGCACTTTTGAAATTCATTTGGAACAATAAACACCCTAGAATAGCTAAAGCAATCATTGGGAAAAAAGAATATGGGAGGCATTACTTTCCCCAACTTTAAACTTTACTACAAAGCGATAGTTATCAAAACAGCATGGTATTGGAATAAAGGCAGGCCCTCAGATCAGTGGAATAGGCTTGAATACTCAGAGAATGTTCCCCAGATATAAAATCACCTAATTTTTCATAAAGGAGCAAGAAATCCTAAATGGACCAAAGAAAGCCTCTTCAACAAGTGGTGTTGGCACAACTGGTTAGCCACTTGCAAAAAATTGAACTTAGACCCCCAGTTAACATCATGTACGAAGGTATTAAATGAATTAAAGACGCAATATAAGACCGAAACCATAAGGTATGTAGAACAACACATAGGCAAAAACACTCCAGGACAGTGAGACTACAGGCATATTCATGGAGGAAACTGCACTCTCCAAGCAAGTGAAAGCAGAGATTAACAGATGGGAATATATTAAATTTAGAAGCTTCTGCACCTCACAGGAAAGAGCGCCCAGCTCTTGTATGAGCCACCCACCACGTGGGAGAAACTATTCACCCAATACCCATCAGATAAGGGCTAATCTCCAAAATATACAAGGCACTTACAGAACTTTACAAGATAAAAACATCTAATCCCATCAAAAAATGGGTAGAAGAAATGGACAGACACTTTGACAAAGAAGAAATACAAATGGCCAAAAGACACATGAAAAAATGCTCCACATCACTAATCATTAGGGAGATGCAAATCAAAACAACTATGAGGTACCACCTCACACCCCAGAGATTGGCACACATCACAAAGAATGAGAACAAGCAGTGTTGGTGGGGATGTGGAGAGAAAGAAACTCTTATCCACTGCTGGTTGGAATGCCATCTTGTTCAAACTTTATGGAAAGCAATATGGAGATTCCTCCAAAAACTGGAAATCGAGCTCCCATACGACCCAGCTATACCATTCCTAGGAATATACCCTAGGAACACAAAAATAGAATACAAAAATTCCTTCCTTACACCTATATTCATTCAGCACTATTTACCATAGCAAGACTCTGGAAACAGCCAAGATACTTTTCAACAGATGAATGGCTAAAGAAATTGTGGTACATATGCACAATGGAATGTTATGCAGCTATCAGGAGAGATGAAGTCATGAAATTTTCCTATACATGGATGTACATGGAATCTATTATGCTGAGTGAAGTAAGTCAGAGAGAGTGAAAAAAACCGCAGAATGGTCTCACTCATCTATGGGTTTTAAGAAAAATGAAAGACATTCTTGCAATTATAATTTTCAGACACAAAAGAGTGAAGGGCTGGAAGTTACAGCTCACCTCATGAAGCTCACCACAAATAGCGATGAGATTAGTTAGAGAAATAACTACATTTTGAAATATCCTAATAATTAGAATGTATGAGGGAAATGGAAACCCTGTCTAGAGTACAGGCGGGGTTGGGTGGGGAGGAGGGAGATTTTGGACCTTGGTCATGGGAATGTTGCACTGGTGATGGGTGGTGTTCTTTACATGACTGAAACCCAAACACAATCATGTATATAATCAAGGTGTTTAAATAAAATTATATAAAAATATTTATCGAGCACTGTGATGACATAATAAATAAATTATGTGGGTTGATGAAGTTGAAGACAGACTCATTGCCTTGCTTTAAACCAGGTTTGGCAAATTGCTCATGGGTTAACTGTAGTCTGTTATCCATGTCTGTTCCTCTTGCCAGCTAAAAATATTTTTGTACATTATTGTTGAAAAAATTATCAGAAATGTAACACTTTGTGATACTGTAAATCATAAGAAATTGAAATGTTATTGTTCACAGGTAATTTTATGTTGCATAGCCACATCCACTCTTCATTCAGATATTATTTCTGGGACTTTCCCTTTGAAGGCAGAGATAAACAAGGGTGACATAGACTGCAGGGTTGACAAAGCCTAAATTATTTTCTACCTGACCCTTTACAGTGAAATTGTCTCTCTTTGTCTAAATAGTTTTCATTAATACATTATAATATAGATAACTATATATGCAATTTAAAGTGGGTGGGTATTACTATCAATGGGTTTTGCTGAAGTACCTTTTCTCTCTCTTTTTTTTATTTTACCTTTTCTTACTACCCATCATCCCCTTTAGAGTTGTGTTGGGTGGTTGCCAAAAGATGGTTCCCAAGAATTGTGCTTCCCATATGTTCTCTATGGTCATTTAACACCTTAAAACTGGATAACTTCTAACTTGTTCATAACCAAGAGTTAGGAATTTGGAAGAAGTAGGAATATGGCAGAAATAACATGATTTAGCTTTTAAATAAGTCAGACAAAAACAGTCCTCTGATCTCTAAGGAGGTTCACTTTGATAAGAACCAGAGCCCCTCAAAAGGTAAGACCAATCTAATGATGTGGAGAGGTATCTGGTAAAAAAAAATGAATGCCTGAACAACCCCAATGGTTCCAGAATCCCAGATCAGGAACATGCATGTGGGGGAGGACTCATTATGGATATTTCACCCATCCAGGCTTCTAAGGACTAATTTTAGATAAGTATTTTGTGCTGTAAGTAACATGTGAAGTTTTCTTATTAGTCAACACAATTAAAATATGAAAGAAAAAAAATGAAATGAGTTGTTTTCCCAAAGCATGGAAGTCTGGGCACTTGTTTGTCCCAACCACTCCTGGAAGTTTTTCTTGAGCTGTTGGCTCCCGGCACTTCTGAGCAAGGCCTGAATAGGTCTTGATGAGTTCCTGTTGTTTTGGAATGTTTAATAGTAACTTTAGTTATGTTTAATGGAGCTTATAACTACCTCAGCTGCAGTTGAAATTAGAGGGGCATTTGGGGAAGTCCCAGTGTCTCCTTTAACATCCTCCTCAGATAACAAATGCAGATGATATGGTCACTTCCTGTTGCCTAATACATACTGTGGAAATTGTTAGGATGGTTCACCCAGTGACTTGCTCTACAATTTATATTTCATGGAAAACTATTTTATACTTTATTTAACATAAAAGAAAATAGGTATTTAATTTTTATCTATGTGTTTATATACTAAAATCTTTGAGATTCTTAAATAGTTGAAGTACTATACCAATCCATGTTTATCTTTGAATCTCAGAGATGGGGCTTAACAATGTCTTCTTACCAACCCTACCTTTTGCCTTTGCCTGATCTTTTGGCTCTTCTCTCTGTATTACTGCATCGTCTCTGCTCTCTACTTCATCCTTACTACTTGGCCTTTAAAATTCTCACAAGCCTCTTTTAAAAGTTAAAAAAATGATCATGAAATGTCTCGCTCTTGTCACTCTCTATGAAAGTTTCCCTTGTCTTTGAGTAAATGGATGCTTCTGATTAGGGAAAAGGTCAGATGTTAAATTCTAAAGAGGAAAAAAAGTAATAGTCTATGTTATCTCACTGCACTAATACTTATGGTAAGTGCTCTGAAGAAAAAGTACAGGAAGTTTAAAAGTACAATTGCTTGAAAAGTTAGGAAATGCCTCAGACGTGTTTTCTAAGTTGAATTCTAAAGGATGAGAAGAGATTAGCTAAAGGTCAAAGAAGAGACTTGAAGAAGAAGAAAAAAATCTTTATGAGGGACCTGGGGCTTCTAGAAAGAATGCCAATGTCTATCAAATATAGAACCGTCAGTGAGGAATCAAAATATCTTTCCAAATGATTAAAATTGACATGTATTTAATTGAAAGTAGTGAGAAACTCAGATATATAAGAGGAAGTTTAGGGTTAACTCAGATTAAAAAGTCAAGTCAATGGCAACAATAACTAAAATAAAGACTATCAGTTCTAGGGAAAATAAATGTTACACAGCAAAGGAAGCATCATCTTTGTTACTATATAGCTCAGTTATAAGAATAATAATTATAGAGTATTTATCTCACCTCATTTCTCGGGTAAGGTCGTGGTGATGTTGGGCAGGAGCTAGATAGACTACAGCAGAAAAGAACAAACTCATCTTTCCTAGTGAAAACTCAAGAGAATAAGCTAAAATCAAAATAAAAGTAGACTTCAAACATGTTATTTAGAGATGATCCCAAAGAATCAGCTGGAATCATTGTGAGGATTGTCCTAGGAAGAGCAGAAGCTATGTGTGTGTGTATCTGTCTGTGTGTGTGTCTGTGGTGAGAGAGAGAAAGAAACTTTCATAACTAACTGTCATAAATACAATAGCGAGAATATTAGAAATAGTGGGATTGAGCTGAGTAAAGGCTGGAATCAAAAAGGGAGGTGGGATTTCCTTCTGGGTCATAAAGAAGGATTTTTAACAGTGACTGGAAGCAAGCGAGGGAACCACTATTTTTTAAAGGGATTTGTAGGACTAGATTTATATTTTTTATGTTTATTGCAGCATTATTTATAATTCAGTCCAGATCTGAATACATCCATTAACAGATGAGTGATTAAGAAATTTAGAGTACAAATGCATAATGAATTACTACTGAGCTGGAAGAAAAGACAAATTCTTGGGTCCAGAAAGATGATACAGCAGGTAAGGCACTTGCCTTGCAGAACTCTGACCCAGGTTCCATCCCCCAAATCTTATATGATCCCCTAAGCACTGCCAGTAGTGATTCCTGAGTGCCCTGTGTGGCTCCCAAACAAACAAAAGAAAAAGTCTTATCTTTTGCTACAGATTGGATATATAGAATTACAAGGGGGGTATTATTAGGCAAATAAGTCAGAGTGTGAAGGATAATTGTCATTTGTACACAGGCTATAAAGGAAACAAAGCATGGGAATAGACCTTATTTACTGAAGACAAACCCTTGGTTGGACTCTCACTACAGCACTGTGGCTACCAGTATCTGTGGAGGCTATATGAGGTCTAGGGAAGGAAATGGGGCACTTGAATTGACATCAGGACATTGATGAAGGGTCTTGGGCACTTTGGTGGTAATAGAGGTGCAGTAAACTTGCACAAAATCTTTTTTTTTTTTTTTTTTTTGTGGTTTTGGGTCACACCCGGCAGTGCTCAGGGGATATTCCTGGCTCCTGGCAGGCACAGGGGACCATATGGTCTGGGATTCGAACTGATGACCTTATGCATGAAAGGCAAACGCCTTACCTCCATGCTATCTCTCCGGCCGCACAAAATCTTTTATATCACTTTTTTTAAATCACAGTTATAAAAATTTAAAGAGACAGAAAGACAGATTTTCTTTATATGAGAAATAGACAGACAGCAGACAGGCACGGGTGTTTCTGGTAGACCAGAAAGAGTAGGACAGCTTGGATATGGGTGGGAGGGCATCACGGGAAAAAGTGAAAAAAATTAGAAGATATATATTGGATGAAGAATAATAAAAATATAAAGTAATATAAGAAGAACTAAGAGGTTTTTTTTCTTTATTTATAACCACTACCAGAAATGTCAAAATCTCAGGTAATAACTCTAAAATGGCTTCAATGAAAACATATTCAAATTCATGTTGAATGTAAGTTTGCAAATTGGCAAGATTATTTATTCGGGGCTGCATGCCTCTAGAAAATATGCTGGCTTGTGTCTTCATGACTATGCATTCAGCAAGCCTATTTTCTTCAATTAAACAGCCAGTTCAAAGACATGTCATCTGTTTACCATTAATACTTCCTAATAAAGCCTGAATCAACAGCAAGGCCTATCCATCTATATTCTCCTAGTGCAATTTGATACACTTTTTCTTATGCATGCACTTTTTCATGCACATTTTCATTCCCAACCAAACATCCTTCAAGTAAAATATCAATGAAAATGAAATGACAGTGACTTTAACTTTGCTAGGGGGAAAATGCATCCAACTGTGTATTACTTACAAATCTTTACGTTTCTTTTCTGGCTTTTTTCTAGCTTGACTCCTCTGCTGAAAGCAAAGAGCATTGCAGTCATCCTCTCTCCCAACTCCCATCCTTCTAGGTCATGATTGCAAATATGCCTAATATTTGCTAATAGAATTTGGGTGTCCTTTTCTTTCTGCAAACATCCTTTTCATTTTCCTAGGGCTATAAAGAAACAACAGAATGTTCTGATACTAGTTTAAATTAAAAAGGGGATAAGGGGGAGAAGTAAAATTGCTCCCTCTAACTCAATCTGCTCTACAAAGGCACCTTGATTCTATGTTTTAGTAACTTGATTCACTGACTCATCAAAGAACCAAACATGTCCCCAGAACGAGCAACAGTAACAGTTTGTGCTTCTGGAATTTAGCACCAAAACCTATAAGAATGAGATGAATAACTTTTTTTATTTTTGGTCATCTTTTTTTTTTTAATCTTTAATTGAATTTGATTTTCATCCATATCTGACTGAAGCAGATTCCAAACGTTGACAGGGAGTAGGGTCAGCAGAGCTAGTGGACTGAACCTTCTGGTAAATTATAGTTGACAACACCCAACAACCCTATCTTCACTAGCCTCAGACAATGTTTTGCTTGGGTTTTCTTTCACCCTTTGCTCACCCAACCTGCAGAAATGTGAGAAATATCAATCATTCAGCATTCTAATATTATGAATGTTTCCCCACATATGCTTTCTCTCTTTTATATTAGGAAATATAAGTTACAGAATCCTGCACTTTATATAATAAATAATCCACTTTATCTCCTCCCATGATCTCATTTTCTCTTTTTTTTTTCTCCAGAATTAATCAATATCCTGAGGCTTAAGTTGATCTTTCTCATGCATGCTTTTCATTTTTACCATCTAGGTATATATTCATCAACAGTATGTACTGTAGGCTAGCACATTTAAAGGCATGTCATAAATGGTTTTATGCTCCACATTTCTTCCTGGAACTGGCTTTTTTTCAATAAACATTTCATTTTTGATGTTTATACATGTTGATACAAATAACCTTAGTTCATTTATTTCCCCTACTATATAGTGCTCAATGGATATGAATACCACAATCGATTTACTCATTCTCTTGAAGAGGAATGGTTAGGTTTTCTCAGTTTTATTACAATTTTGCTGTGAAGTTGGTAGATGACCTTAATGGAATCAATTCTTTACTAATACTTGTGACCATGTTTTTCATCTTATCATTCTGCAGCTAGTCCCACTAGAATCTTTAGATTTATGTGTGGCCATGTGATTTATTTTGACCAATAATAAGCTTAATGTCACCAAAATCTTAGGAAGTACCTGTGTGATTGGATTGGCATTATGCTCTAGTAGTGAGACGATCATGCCTATATTATCCACTAAATGATTGTGATACTAATACACTAGGAGAGCCTGAGCAATGTGGGTCTCAGCGTAGTCTCTGGTCCACACCAGCTGAGGAGAGATGTCAAGACCCAGCTAGCTCTGCCAGTCTATAGCTACTTTTCTTCTTGTTGTTGCCTGTAATGCCACAAGATAACTTCTATGTAAATTAGTAAATAAAAGAAAATTTCTGAGATTTTTACCTAGGTGTGTAAACTTTTCAATGCATTAGGTATTCCTAAATGCCAAGGGATTGGACTAATCAAAACTGTCCCCAATATAGGTAAATACTGCATTTTCCTACATTCTTACCAACCACATTGATTTGCATATCTTTTTATTATTTTTCTCCCCTATGATTCCCTACTCTGGAGCAAGCTTTCCAATCCCAGCTGGGTCTATTCTTCCTAGCTTGGGCTGCAAATGAGTAAAGAAGCCCTTTTGGAAATGATTTCACAGCCCCAGCTGTTCTATTTATCAGTCATTCAAGTCACTCTTAGCCTTGTGAGTTGTCCCAGCTGAGGTCCAGATACAGTGGAGCAGAGAACATCTCTCTGGTGTCCTTCCTGAGTTTCCACCTCATAGACCCTTGTGCACAATAAAACTCATGGTTTTATACCGCTAAGTTTGAGGTGGTTTGTGATGCTGCAGTATATAAAGGGCTGTAAAAAGGCTGCTCGTTCTTCTCTACATGGTCTAAGCACTTTCCATCCATAATAGGACAGGGTTTTACCACTGTGGCCTCTGGCTACTATCTCTCATGAGTTGTGCTCTGGTCTCACAGCTTTGAAATGCTTTTTACATTCTTATACAAGAATTATTTCTGTTTTTGTTTTGAGTTATGTACATCTTAAACATTCTCTTCATTTGTTATCCCTCCTTGCTGTGTGCCTGGAGTGGAAGTGGCAGGTTACAAAGCAAATTTACAATGCTGTCTTGCCTGGTTTACATTTTTAGTGAAAAAAAAAATCTCATCAAGCATATAGCTGATTCAGGCTCCTGGGTCACATTTATACTTGTTATTCATTTATTCCAAATATGAATTAGCACTTACTCTGGGTAAAAAATTTTAAGACACACCAGAGGATACCAAAAGAAATTAGACAAATTGCTTTTCCCAAACAGCTTAGAGTCTGGGTGGAAGAATCAGTGTTCATACAATGGTAACAACATGCCAACTCCCAAACTATATGAATGCAGTGATGAAGAGTTGGGAAAATTGTAATTTGAGTCAATGACAACAAAACAGAATAGCCAAGTCACAGAGGAACCATATGAGGCCACCTGTTCTAACATGCCTTTGTCCTTGGAGAATGTCACCCACAAAACTTTGACCTCCACTCTGTCGATTGAAAACCCCAGTGTCTATTGTTTATGACCCCTAGAATGATACTGTTAGTCTGGACTCTACAAAAACATTTCTGTCTCTTGCAATTTCCATGCCTCTGATCAGGCAGGTGGATATGACATTTTGGAACTCTCTCCTTATGCTCCTGAGCAATAAATCCATTCTCTGCTCACCACATTCCTCACAGTGCTCACTGTCTAGAAGGTTCTTGCCAACTAATTATATTTCAGACATCTTTCTTCAACAATCTTTACTATGAATATAGTCTTTCACATTTTTCCAGATAAAACTCTGTAACCTTTCAGAGGTTTCCCTACCAAAGAGAAAGTTCTGTCACATGGGAAGTGAAAGTGCAGAAAGAGGAAATGCCAGTGAGGGGAACGCAAGTAAACTGTGAGAGATGGTCAGGGCACTGAGAAGATGGGCAGAGGTACTTGCCCCACTTCCTCCATCAGCTTACGGTTCTGGAAAATGGATTTACTGAGTCAAGGTCACAAAGGTATCTAGTATCCAAATAAAGCCTAAACTCTATATATCTGCTCAGTCTACACCCAGTAATATTTCCATAATGTAGTAGAGTTACACATGGCATGTAGAGTTAATGAACAGAAGCTTCCTGAAAACACATTTGTGTTCAGAAAGAAAATTAGCATTTTAACAATTACATTTACATAAAGGCAGCGTGAATATGTGTCTTTATTGTTAAAGTGAATTTTGCATATTAAAAGGGAATACTGGGTGGTGGAAAGTGTTTTTTGGTTCGGAAGGGAGGAGATGTTACCCCTGGAATATGTTTAAAGGATAACTTTCTGTGAGTCCCAGTTTATAGTAGATGCTACTTCTACCTGTGAATAGGGGAAGAGTGGCAGTTCATGTTTTTTAATAAGCAATACTGGTGACATCCTAAGGGTTTACATTTTTATTAAATTATTACAGTAGCATTGTGGAATTAGTTTTTTGTTTTGTTTTGTTTTGTTTTGTTTTTGGGCCACACCCGGTGATGCTCAGGGGTTACTCCTGGCTATGCGCTCAGAAGTCGCTCCTGGCTTGGGAGACCATATGGGACGCTGGGGGATCGAACCGAGGTCCGTCCGAGGCTAGCGCAGGCAAGGCAGGCACCTTACCATTAGCGCCACCGCCCGGCCCGGAATTAGTTTTTTTAATCACCATTTCAAACTTGCAAAAATACTTTTTCAAGATGAAGAAAGACTTATAAATTTGCCAAGACCACATAACTGATAAGTGGAGAAAGAAATCAAAACTAAGTGAAGGGTATTTATTGCTCATCTCTGTCCAAGGGGAGTTCTTCCAGGTTGACAGTATCTCTGGGCCACAGGGTTTCTGCTAAACACTCCCCTGCCGGATTATTTTCCATATATAAATAATGTCAGTGATGAATATTACAGTGATGAATGTGGAACCTAAACATGCAAATTATCGAACTGCCAAATAACAAGATCAAATATATAGGCAAAGAAATTAAAAGATGATAATTAGTATATCAGTATTCAGAATGGTTTTCTTGTTCCTATTGTAGTTGAGTAACAAAATCACAATCATATTAATGCTTATGCTTCTGATATAGGAATTACCACCATCAGCACCACTAATCCTGTCACTTTTAGTTCACCTCTTCTTTCCTTGACCACAGAAATCTCTCTCCCACTGCTGGTAACCTCAGTTCTATTGTCAAAGTCCAAGAGTGTGCTACCATTAGATACTGTTCATTTCCTTCCTTTGCTTATCTATATGAGTGAAATCATCTATTTGTCTTTCTTTTCCTCACTTCTTTCGTTCAACATGACAACTTCAGTTTCATCCATATTATAGCAAAAGGCAGGGAAGAGAGGTGAGCAATATCAATTTTTTCAAATAAGATAGCATTTATGCTTTCTAAGTTTAGAGTTCATTTTTACTTACAGCAGAGTCTTATTCCAGGTGTAACTATAAACCACAATGTCTTTATTCTTTCACCTGTCATTGGACATTTGGTTATTTCCTTATCTTGACTACTACACTTAGTGTTGCAATGAACATTGCATTTATCTTTCTGAGCTAATATTTTTGTGTTCTTGAAATAAGTGCCAAAGTACAGAGTTGCTGGGATATATGTAAGTTCTGTTTTTTTAAAAATATTTTTAGGTCTCTGTATTATTTTCTATAGACACTGTGCCACATGCTATTCCCACCAATGGTGAATGATTGTTTTTTTATTTCCTTGCCTTTCTACTGGCACTGGTTGTTTCTGATCTTTATGATATGGGCCATTATCAATTGGGTGAAGTGATAACTCATTGTCACTTTGTACAGCTTTTGACCAAAGTTGACTAGAAGAAATCACACTGAGCAAAAGTAGATATCAAGGAATATTTCATAAAACATGTGCTACTTAATAAAAACAAAGTATAATCATAATAGATATTTAGAATCACTCTCACATAGGTATCCTTAACTAAATATGGATGTTTTTAAGCTCATTTAAACTGTAAGACAGTGTAACTGGAACCTACAGTAGATCTCTCTTCTCTCTCTCTCTTTCTCTCTCTCTCTCTCTCTCTCTCTCTCTCTCTCACACACACACACACACACACACACACACACAGACTCTTCTTCCTGGTATTATGGAGGACTAGATAGTTTTTAAATTACTTTCAAGAAACTCTGGTTTAAGTAAAGATATGTGGAACAAATTAAGAGATAATGTCAAACGCCTGCTCTTCAAGTGTCTCCATGTATTTACGTTCACTTGTCTCGAGATACTCACTGACATCTGTCTTCAATCATGGCCATGAACTGCTTTGGACATGGAGTACTAGAGATGTATGCCCAGCCAGGTGGTTTGATCTATGGTACTTACTTTTTTTTCTTAGAAAATATGGTATTCCAAATAACCAGCCTGAGGGACATCATGTTTTGATTGAAAATCTGCTCATATAAACTGATGCATGCTTGAAAAATGACTTGAATGCGACTTGAAGTAATTTTGTCTTTTAAAACTTGTTCTTATAATTCTCTGGCTGGATACATCAGCTGAGGAAATTTTCTGGCTGAATATATCAACTGGTAGGAAATTTGAACTGGAGGAAATTTTATTATGGTCATATGAAGTTGAAAACTGGTGCAAGGAGCAGAATTCTTGCCCATGGTTTGATGCAGGGAAGAGAGGTGGCCAATGTCAAATATTTTCAAATAAAATAGTATTTATGGTTCTAAGTTTAAAGTTCATGTATCATGCCAAATTCAATCCTGCATTGCCCGAAGAGCATATTCCACTCTGGATGAATTTTAGCACAAAGTTGATTATGTGGTTAACTTTAAGGTTCTACTGACATTTTAGTCTGGTTCTGATGAAGGACTTTAGTTTTTACTTTTAATAAAGTGTGAATTCCAGAAAAGGTGTGTGTGTGTGCGCGCGTGTGTGTAAATGCATACTTTCTAAAGTAAATCAACATATATTTAAATTCCTGATAATTAATATTCAAATGTTAATCATTGTCTAAGATTGAATAGCAGACATTTTTATAAATAATAATTTGGGGTTTTTGACTTTTGAAATCATCATGAAGCTTAGAAATTAGGCAATGTCTATAATGTTAAAAAAGCAGATTAGATCATTGAGTCAGCAGATAGAAGAAAAATGTCATTGAGGTGGAAAAAAATGGTTTTAAAGACATCTTATGCTATTATGAAATTAAGTGTGGGTGCTGAAGATGTTGTGGTTTGTAGCTTGTCTTCTATGTTCCTCTTCAGATCCACTTTCTAGCCCTTTCTCTCCTGCTCTGTGTTTCAGAAGTGTGACCAGCACTGCACATATTAAACAACTCCTTTGCCTTCTGGCTTTCTAGTGGGTTGGGTCACCGGCAAGTATTGAAAGGAGACTGTAAACAGACAGTATTTATTTGGCTCTCTCTTTTATTGTAGAGTTGGCTGAGGTCTAAGTTTCTAATTGAGAGGTCCTTTTTATCCTGTCTCATTGGTACTGCCTCCTAGTCCTTTCAGACCTAGCAGTGGTGAGTCTCCCAAATGCTACCAAACTTGAGGACTGGGAACAAGAATTCTTTTTAAATTCTCTTTTTTCTTCTCTTTCTCCCTCTCTTTTTCTTTGTGTCTATCAGTTTCTCCTTATCCTTCTTTGCTTCCTGTGTAATTTTGTTCCTTGAATCATAAAAATAAATAGAAAGAAAGGGACAAGAGGCAGGAGGGAAGAAAAGAAGAGAAAGAAAAAATAAATCACAAATTTGTGCTCTGTGGTGTCTTAGGGAAGTTGTTCAAGCCGCGTAAGAGCCATCTGTGGCCATTATAGCCTCAGCTGATTTCAGAGGGCAGAGCCCAAGGCCATGCGAGCTGCCCAGGAGCCCGAGTCCATCTTAGAGGTACCCTCTCTTAAATTGCACTCAATAATGAAGGGCTGAGCACCGGTCACTTGGTAATTGACCTTCCCAGGAACAAGCTTGTTTTGGATTGGGGTGTTATTAGATTTCTCTCAGGCTCTGTGCGCCTTTGATACCTGTTTGTCACACAACATGAAGGTTTAGTGGATCATAGGCGCTTGGGTATGTTTGTTCTTTGCCCTTCTAATTATGGGGACGATCATTTTTCTTGGGGGTTAAGTTAAGTGTACAGGATTTGAGTTCAATAAAGTATAAATTTGTTCATTCATTCTGGAGACAATATATCCTTCTGAAAGCCCTTACCGAAAAGATCTTTGGTTTCTTGTTAGAAAAGAATACCCATAAGGCCAGTTGGATTTGTCCTCAGCACATAGAGTCAAGGAAAGAAACATCTAATAAACTCTTTGGAAGAGTTAGAGCCCAAGGGGCTGAACTATGCTTTGTATGCAGGAGGCCCATAGCTGATCCCAGTTTTTCATGTCCCACCAATCACTAGGGACAGACCCCTAAGCATAGAATCGTCAATACCCCTGAGTACTCACATAAACACCCTCAAATATTTGAGATTTGAATGTTAGTAATAAGATACTTCAAATACATGGTCTTGACAACTATTTTAGAGCAAACTTTTAGAATAGGTTAGCCTAGCTAATTCAACCGTAAGTCATTTGACAAATTATTTAGTGTCCAAATGATGCTTGGCCTTGTATCCAACAAAAACTGGAGCTAAACAAGTCTCTTGATCTCATGTCTTGCACACTAGCTGGAGCAAGTTTCATTGCCTTTTAATTCAATGTAAAGTAACAGAAACTTCTTATTGTTCTTAACTTCAAGTCCAAGAAATCAGTCAGGATTTATCAAATGCAGGTTTTGGATAGTTTTTTTTTTCCATTGTCCTTTTATGTGGGTTATTCCAACAGTTCTTTTTTTTCTTCTTCTTGAGCTTTGCATTTTTGTCATTGAACACTTCCAACTTTGAAATGGATCTAGGGTTGATAGCAACTTTGTTGATGGAATTCTCGCTGCAGTTTGCATGAAATACTTGCTATACTTTTCTGGACTGCATACATAGGAGATTGAGGTCCTTCATTTCTCTGGGTGAATGCTGGGTTTTTGAATACATCCTGATTAAAATTTCAGGCAATTATATCTCCAGGAATGGCAATAACTTTGCAGGTTTGCAATGAGCAAGATGAGCCCACAAGCTGTAGCTGCACAGACTCCCAAGGTCTTACTTCTCTTCTGTTCTTTGACTGGAGAGGCATTCTGCTTCACCTTCAAAAGGACTTTTATGAGCCAGATGTTTGACTCACACTGTACTTTGTGATTTTGCAAGGAAATCTGAGCACCTGGACAAATGCTGGGAAGATGGGAATGTTGAAAGAATGGTAACATAATACTCAACTTACATAGTCCATTGTAAGCACTCCAAGCACTGGTGGGTGATGAGCCCTTCATTGTTAGCTCAAACAAAGCAGAAAAAACTTGCTTTGTTTTCATCACTAACGAGACATTTCTATACAGCTGGAGTCTTTCAAAAGATCCCAAAGAAAGCCTACTTTATGAAAAATGCTATATTATGTAAAATATCTGTATTTTAAAAATCCTAGATTCCATTCTCTTTAAAAAACACTGAAGATACATTCTTCCTGGAAACTCTTCTAATTTGGGAGAGAATCACTGTACAGATAAGTACTGATTAAGTATAGGACCAAGTGCTGAAATTGGTCCAAATGAGTCATTCAGTAGAATAGTTTTCTGTCTTCCCTATACTCCTTTTTTGGTTCCCCTTCGTGTATCTGTAACTTGCGCTATTAAAATTATGAGTGCAAAATATAATAATTAAAATTTTAAAATTGGAAAATCTAGCAGTTCTCGGGGCTTACTTCTGGTTCTATTCTCAGGAATCACTCCTGGCAGGCTTGGCCATATAGAATGCCAGGGATCAAACCTAGTTTGGATATGTGCAAAGCAAGCACCCTCCCAGCTGTACTATTTTTCCTGCCCAATAATTTAAAAAATGTAATGAGTACAGATAAAAAAAATCTACAGCGAAAAATAATTAGCCAGTTAGAAGTTAAAAGATTTACAGAGTATGTCCTGTGATCAGATGCTAAGAAGTAAATAACTACCAGGGATGTAGGACATCAGAGAACAGAGGAAAAGGATGAGGAGACAATCATTCTTTCTCACCCTCCAGCAGACTCATGGGATGGACAGATGCTAAAACCCACCAGACCTATCCATATCTAGGGGCAAGGATGGCAATGCTGATCAAGGTACGATGCTGTTATAATTGTTATATATATAACATATATATTTCAGTGATTAAGAAGCATATTTACCAGCCCTTTTAGAAAAGAACACAGTCTTATGACTAATCCAAATATTTAAGAAAAAGAAAAATGGAGTTAAAGACTTCCCAACTATGTTTCATTTTCTGGGTTATGTCTACATATGAATGTATCACAATAGAGCAAGCCTGGTGCATTTGTTTCTCACCTGGAGTAGAAAATAATATTTGTTCAAGGATGCCAGAAAGAGATCCTAAGAAACAAAGGATGGAGATAGATGACCTACGGTTATAAACACGGGCTCAGAGGCTTGCCTTTATAAGTGCAAATCTCGAATCTCCAGTTACTAGCTGTATGACCTTGAGAAAGTATACTAACACTTCTGCTTTTATTACTGCACCTATTAAATGATGGAGATACTGTGTCAGAGATATAGTACAAGGACTAGGACATATGCTTTGCATGTTCTTGACCCACATTTGATTCCTGGTGAGATATAATTCTCCTCTCATTGAGAATCACTGGTTATAAGCCTGAAAGCATCAACGCAGTAGAGCAGTGGCCCAGGTAATCTACAATAGTGCAGAACCTGAGCCAAAGCATATCTCTGGGCCCTCACATCACACAGTCTCTTGATTGGTTGGCTATTGTTAGGAGAGACCCTAGACCTCTTAGCACTGCTTGGCGGGCCACACACACACACACACACACACACACACACACACACACACACACACACACACCACACATACACAAACACATGCACACAAAGTACACAAGTACTTATTTAGTGGTTGCTAGTTACTTTTATGAACTTCCCTGATACCTAGAAACAATGCATAGTGAGTATTCATAATAGTTAAAACTATCATAATGTTATTTTTAATGAAGATTCAAATTCCAAGATCACCATTGAAGTCACTCTCTCGGTAGGTGCTCCTTGACTGATTGAACACAGCATGCAGTCAGTACTGGATAAATATTTATTTCAGGAGCAATATAAGAATGAAAGCAAAGGGGCTGGGCAGTGGTGCTAGAGGTAAGGTGCCTGCCTTGCCTGTGCTAGCCTTGGACGGACCACGGTTCAATCCCCCGGTGTCCCATATGGTCCCCCAAGCCAGGAGCAACTTCTGAGCACATAGCCAGGAGTAACCCTTGAGCGTCACCGGGTGTGGCCCAAAAACAAAACAAAAAAAAAATGAACGCAAAATATATTTCTGAGTATCCTCTGCTTTCAGTGGTAGAATGGTCAACCAAAACACTACGGTCAACTGTGGTACATAGTGAACCAGTATGAGTAGAATCCTCCAAAGGCATCTTTTAGCTTAGATAATCTTCATTATACATGGAGACCTTCCCTGCTGTACCAAGCAAGTTTGACCTCTCCAGGAAGACACAAAATACAAAGACAAACAGAAGAGAAGACTATATATGCTCTTTTGCAGAATTGTTGTATTACCTTCCTTACCCTACTTATTTATATGATTTTCAAAAATCACTGAGCAAACATGGGTGCTATTAGAAATCATAAAGAAGAAAATAAATTGTCCACCATGCCACAGGTGAGAGATAAAAAGTTATCGCTAATGTATTTTTATGGTTTTTACATTAATGTATATTTTCACTTATGGGATTCCTTTTTATGTAACATTATACCATGTGCTTTCACCACATCATCAAAATGTCTAAAAATATGAAGGAAAAAGTCTTCCACTAAAATGCTCAAATCTTTTCTCCCCCAACCACCTTCTGTGTAATTCCCTTGGTAGTGCTCCAGCACTGGAGGAGGAGCCCAGCAGCCCTAGGAGAGGTCTAGATGACAGACATCTGCTAAGTTGCAGCCTGTGTGCCACCCTTACAGTTTTAGACCCATGCTCCAGAAATTCCATTTTCCTCTCCTTCTCTTCCAGGATTCTGACTACTCTACTACTAGTAGACTAGTATTAATAGACTACTCCTCCACTCACTCCCAGACAACAGTCCTGCATTTCCTTTGCTCATTCTCTTGCCTCCCATTCCTGGCAGAGATGTCAGAGTCAAAGTTTCTATCTGCTTCAAAGTCCACTGTCATTTCTTACCCAGGAAAAAGACTTTTCTCTCTCTAGCATCCTTTTCATGATCTTCATTCCTGCACCATGGAAGATTTGCTCTGTTGAATATTCTTCTATTTTGCAACATGTCTTTTATACTGGTTCTTCTGCCCACATCTAGATAAACTTGTCTCTTATTACATAAACACACACACACACACACTTACATACACACATACTTTTCTTAATTCCAAACCAAAGACAACTTAAAGTTCAAGCAACCTCATCTATTTTGCTCACCTTAATGATAGCATATGTGTTGGTACTATGTGTTCTGACACTATGGGCACAAGCAACATAGGTGTTTTCAGCCTTTGTGTGGACAACAAGTGTGTACCCCTTCCTATGCCAAGGTAGTTTTTATATAGTCTTCCCAAACTTCCCTCTTTCCAGTCCCTGTTGTCTGGTTTGGGGAGGGGGGGGAAGTTTGGAGTAGTGGATGATCTTTTGATGACTTTCTCACAACATTGGCTGCCTGGTGAAGTAAGGTTTCACCCTATTTGAGCCTGGGATTCTGCATGTCCATTGTTTTCTAGACTTCTTAGATGCATACTTTGTTTCAAAGACCTTCATGCCTTTGAGCTGGTTTAAGTTTTAGTTTTCCTCAACATACATGACCAGGGTTCCGTATTTTCTTGCCTGTAATAATTTTGCTAGCTCTTCCCTCCTATGTTTCACCTCAAAACTTGAGGGATTTTTAGTCTTACTTCAATTTCTTCTGTGATTTTCTATTGCCTTTCATTTTAGTATGAATTCCTCCTCCCTTCTGACACCAATGTGGGTCAGTTTTCCTAGCTTCTTCTCACCTTGAACCCTGTCTCTGTCACCTTGAACTCTGAGCCCCAGAGGCATATACTTTCTCAGGCTTTATAAAGATACCTGCTCTGCTTACCCTTAGGCTTTCCTGACTGCTGTTCCTTTGTGTCTTGATAACTCATTTCACCTTATGAGTTTAGTCTTTAAATATCCAGCCAATAGATTATAAAGTTATTTTTAATTCAGAAGGTTTTGCCCTTAAACTTTGTACCAACTTTTAGCTGTCCAATGCCTGCTCTCTAGGATGTATTCAATAAATACTAAATAAGAAATAGATCATTCAACTTGAGAATGATGCTTTATCATTCCAGGCACTTCTGGGGCCTCACATCTTATCAGAAGCCCCTTCTATGCTTCTATGGTCTCATTCCACAAAAATGTCTCTACTCACTCTTCACAACTTTCCACAATTTTTCTGTTTTGTGGTTTAATTTTATCATCCAAATAGCCCATTGTTCCCAAATGACCAGCTTATGGGTTAGAAATGACAGGTAAATTTGATTGGTCTTTCAAAATACTTAAAAATTATCATTTGTCACCAGCTTTTATAATTGAGGAGGTTTTGACTAATTCATTGTCTCTTGAAAATAAATTGAGAAGAAACAAATCACTTCCCATTCCTCTCTTAAGAGAAAGAAGAAGAGAGAGATAGACAAAGAAGAGAGATAAAGAGAGGGAAAGAGAGAGGGGAGAGAGAGAGAGAGAGAGAGAGAGAGAGAGAGAGAGAGAGAGAGAGAGAGAGAGAGAGAGAGAGAGAGAGAAGAAAATATCTTTGCCAGGGGCAAGCAGTAGGAAGGGGAAAACTGGGACATTGATGGAGGGAAATATGCACTGATTAAGGGTGTTAGATATTGTATGACTGAATCTCAATCATGAACAACTTTGTATCTGTGAAATAAAACAACTGTATTTTAAAAAACCTTGAAACCATGGTGTTTATATGAAGTAACTATAATAAATAAAGGCATCTAGCTTAGGCAAGCCAGGCCCTTCCATCACTGGCTTCCTTGCAGCACCTGGGACGGATTTGCTCCTCAAAACCAGGTTCCTTAGGCAAGAAACCCAATCTCGGTTAGGTTTGTGCAGTTCTCGGCATGCACAGAAATGCATAGGCTTCCAGGGCTGGCTCGATTCCCAGAGAATGGGGTCAACATCATAAGCAATGCTTGGGGAACATAGCTGCCATGCTGCGGGCTGAGGTGGGTAGAGATGTCCCCTCCACGGACCAAAGACTCAGTGAAGAGTCTCTGAGAGGTTCACAACGCTCAGCCCCCGCTCCCCCCACCCCCGCCGTGCTCCATCAATCCCAATTGCTTCCTGCACATAAACAACTACATTCCTGCCGGTGCTGAGAACTTCTGACCAGACACCCCCCCCCCCCACTTTCAGTTCTGGCAAATTTGCCTCATGAGATTAAGCCAGACCCAATTTAACCCAGATCACATATCCAACTTTTTTCCATTTACATAATCTGCTTTAACCATGTTTCCCCTTTTATGAACGATGGTTGAATCCCACATGAAAGGTCTAGAAGAGAAATCAGAGCCATTCAGAAATAATAAGGTGATACCTTGCTGGTATGTTTTTACTTTTCCTCTGTGAATTCATTGCAGCCACGTAGTGACAACTAAGTCTCCCATGGACATTCCTTTTTCCCTCAATGCCTTATCCTGTTATATCTGTTATTGAGATTCTCTGTGTTATCTTACTAGCTGCCCTATTCCTCAAAGATGAGACTTCTTTATTCACCATTCGTATTTCTAATATTCAGCATAGGTTCTGTCATATCATAATTGGTCACTAAAAGATGATTTAACTTTGCAGTGGTGAGACACAATACTTTGTACATTAAACCCCATACCTCAGCATTATTGCAACATGTTACCAAAACTTCAATAAAAATAATTATTGCCATAATAATCTAATGGGCTATTGGTGAGTGACTTTTTAGTGAGTGGTCAATATTTAAGGGAAGACAAGCTGTGAAGCAGTTATTGCTAAAGATCACTTTAAAGAATACCACAGCTCAGGAGAAACCTGAAGCTCTACAGAGACAAGCAAATTCAGTTTATCCTATTCAAGGTAAACCCCGAGCTCCTTCAAGCATTTATTTGTGATAACTAGAGATCCCATCTCTGAGTAATTATTTCTCTTTCAGTAAGTCAAGGTTATATCTTTAGAACTATAATCCTGACTTAGCCCACTGATTTCTGTCATTTAAGATTATCTTTGAAATAGTAAATCCATGTTTCTTACCCTAGGGTTGAAAATCATTTGCTAGTCCAGGTGTTTGTTTTTCTGTTTTTTGGTTTTCTTTTTTTGAGCTGGATGAAAGTTCACATTTCTCTGTAACACAAGGTACATGAGCAGGTAAATTAAAACAGGTTTTGCACTGTGATTTTCTATTAATCATGATTATCAATTCATGAATTCCTGATAAGCCTGTTTGGTTGAATCTGATCTTTCACCTCCATGTTTAGAAGTTGAATTAAGGATAATTGCATGCATTATGCCACTTGTGACAGTCTTTGAGCTGATTAGCTCTTAGATGACTGATTAGGTGAAGGCTACAGTAGTATAACAGTGTGCATCAGAATAGGCTATGTAGATGAGATGGTAGTTACATTGTATATGACACAAAAGTAAAATGAACAGACTTTTTTTAATTCTCACGAGAGACTTTCTTTCTTAATTGTCCTTCATAGACCTGATATCACTACATGACAGTCACTGAATGACTATGGAAATTGAACCCTAGCTTTTTATCCTCTGCTCATCACAACTCTCCTGCTCTATGAAGAAAACAGAAATAGAAAGTTCCAGCAAGTGAGATGAAATGTACAACAAATGACACAGCACCAAGTACTGGCATGTGTGAAATCTTACAAGGCTGCCACTAACGGACTTATTCCATTGGCTCCAGCATTGCCAGGCATGATTTATTTTGATAAAGGTCTTGGCAGCCTCTGTGACCGTCACACAATGTGCAAAACTGCTTGTTCAGTCTGCAGGCAATTAGCTGGCCTCGCCACACCCCATTCCATTCCTATGTGCTTTCCTTCTGAGTAGCTTTGAGATGTGATGCCATCTCATTCAACTCAGGGGTTCCACTTTGCTTTTTGTTTTTATTTTAGACTGTTCACCACAGATAATTAAATCATACTTGTTGTTGGCAACCTCTCTGTGTGTATATATATCCAATTCGGTTTGTGTGTGTTACAATCACCTGATGTTATCTGGGCTTCTAATTTTCCTAGAGAGCACAAAGCAGAAACAGTAGCTACGCTGGAAAGTAATGCCATTAACACAAGTATTTCCTCCTCCTGTCCTGCTTGAAAGGTCTTTCGTTTTTGCTGCATAATTTACAGCATCTTGACTTTAGGCAGAGAAGCTAAAGCAAAGTATAATGTTTTGGTGAGATGAGGAAGGAGACCTTGGCATGATCTCAAGCGAGTCAACTTGGACATTTAGAGAGGCCGTTGAAGGGAAATGTGATTCTCGGAACAAACTACTATGAGAAGAATGCTCAGTCTAAAATAAAATAAAATAAAATAAAATAAAATAATATAAAAAGGTTAAAGTTTAACCAATAGTGGTTTAATAAAAATATTAGGGGCCAGAGAGATAGCACAGCAATAGGAAGTTTGCCTTGTAAGTGGCTAAACCAGAAAATGGTGATTTGATTCCCGGCATCCCATATGGGTCCCCGAGTCTACCAGGGGTGATTTCTGAGCTCAGAGCCAAGAGTATCCCCTGAGCACCACTGGGTGTGACATGAAAATAAAAAAAAAAACATAAGTATATATTCTCTATTTCATCACAAGTACTTTTTATTAAATCTGGACTTTATTATTTTTTCTTATTTTAATTTGGGGGACCACACCCTCTGGCACTCAGGCATTATTTCTGGCTCTGTGCTCAGAAATCAGTCCTGGCAGGTGAGGGGGACCATATAGAATACTGAGCATCCAACCCAGGTTGGCTGTGTGCAAGGGGAATGCTCTATCAGCTGTGCTATCCCTCTGGCCCCTAAGGTTTTATTAATTTAAAGCACAAGTTTTCTAATGTTTTTTATATTGCCATTGAAAGCACTTCAAATATATGCAAATAATAGTCATGCATTGCTTGACGATGAGAACATAGTCTGACAAAGGCAATTTTGGTCTTGTATGAATGTCAGAAGGCGTGATTACACACACACACCTGTCTAGTGGGAGGCTGGATGTGGCTTACTGGTCCTGTTGTAGACTCAGTCTGCTAAGTGAAATATAGCTAAGTGAAGCATGACTGGGGGACAACTGGAAATGTGCTTATTATATGACTTTCAAAGATAATTATTTGATTTTTTTTCAAGGATCATGTATGAGCTATGAGTATTGTCACAGTCTAGTAAAATAAAGGGTGATGTTGGGAGACTTATCTGTAGAATCTGACTCAATTCCCAGTTACATAGTACTACTAGTCAGCTAAATTCTCATATTTGCTGATGGAGCCTGAAAATTGTCTGCTATTTTTCATACACACACACACACACACACACACACACCACAGTGGAAATTGGTTCATAAAATCAGAAATGCAAAAGACTTCGTCATTTTATTAAGGCTTTTGTTTTTTTATTTTTGGGGCCACGCTCAGCCATGCTCAAGGTTTACTCCTGGCCCAGCACTCAGGGGTCATTTCTGGTAGTGCTCAGGGGGCCATATGGGATCTTGGGGTTTAACGTGGGTCAGTCGCATGCTAAGGTAAATGTTCTATCTGCTGTACTATCTTTTCAGCCCTCAAGATATTATTTTATGAAATCCGATTTTGTATGGGAGTCCCATGTGAAATGACTCAGAGGCTGCTCTTGACTCTGTGTTTAGGTAACGTGTGGTTCCAGGGATCAAGGCTGGGCCCCCTGCATGTAACGCATAATAGGTTCAGCTCACTGAGCTCTCTAGCCCTTCCTTGTCTGGGGTTTTCTTCTTAACTACTTGTTAGCTTTCTGAAGAGTAACTCACATCAGTATTTTGGGTATTTTTTTTTTTTGGTTTGTTAATGAAGTGGAATAGGGGAGAGTTCAAAGGAGTAAAGCCCCCCTTTTTGTGATGCTTATGATTTTTATTACTTTATTTAAACACCATAAATACAATGTTGTTCATAATGCAGTCGGTTTTTTCTTATCATAGTTACAAAGTATTTCAGTATTGAGTTTCAGCCATACAATGTACTATTACACATTTCCTGCCACAAAAGTTCCTACCCTTCCCTTGCCATCTCCCCTGCCTGCCTCCGGCAGATATTTCATCTTCCTTCTTCTTTCTTCCTTCTTCCTTCTTCCTTCTTTCTTCTTTCTTCTTTCTTCTTTCTTCTTTTTCTTTCTTTCTTTCTTTCTTTCTTTCTTTCTTTCTTTCTTTCTTTCTTTCTTTCTTTCTTTCTTTCTTTCTTTCTTTCTTTCTTTCTTTCTTTCTTTCTTTCTTTCTTTCTTCCTTCCTTCCTTCCTTCCTTCCTTCCTTCCTTCCTTCCTTCCTTCCTTCCTTCCTTCCTTCCTTCCTTCCTTCTTTCTTTCTTTCTTTCTTTCTTTCTTTCTTTCTTTCTTTCTTTCTTTCTTTCTTTCTTTCTTTCTTTCTTTCTTTCTTTCTCTCTTTCTCTCTCTCTTTCTCTCTCTCTCTTTCTTTCTTTCTTTCTTTCTTTCTTTCTTTCTTTCTTTCTTTCTTTCTTTCTTTCTTTCTTTCTTTCTTTCTTTCTTTCTTTCTTTCTTTCTTTCTTTCTTTCTTTTTCTCTTCTCTTCTTCTTCTTCGTCTTTGTCGTTGTCTTCGTCTTTTCTTCTTTTTCTCCTTCTTTTCCTCCTCCTTTATCTTCTTTATTCTTCATCTCCTCTTCTTCCTCCTCCATTCCTCCTCCTCCTTTATATTCTTTCTTCTTTCTTCTTCTTCCCCTCCTTTATCTTCATCTTTTTTCTCTATCTCTTCTTCTACCTCTGTCTCTCTGTTCTTCCTTCCCTCCTTTTTTTCTTTTATACACTGTGTTTTGCAGTATTGTTACTGAAGTTGTATCATTCTATCACTTTATCTCATTTCAACACCCAGTTCTTGTCCAGAGTGATCATTCTTTGAGGAGTTTCTTATCCTAACAGTTGTTAGCAAGAAAGAGGAACTAAGTTCTTCTCATGGGCTGGTTGATTCATTGTCAGTAAGCATCTGGGCACTACATAGATATATGAAAGGAGGAGAAAGGGAAGGAAGAAAGAGGGAGCAAGGGAGAGAGAAAGAGACAGGGACAAATATACAAGGAGAAAGAAACAGGTATAGTGAGACAGACACAGAAAGAGACTGACAATGAAACACCAGAGCATCTAGATATTTTGTACTTTTTTTCTTTTTTATTGTAAGAATTTATTCAAGAGACAAAATTGACAACATAATGAGGTAAACTAACATAACATAATATAGTGACATAACATAACATATAATATAATTGATATAATAATAATACATGTAAGTCAAAGAAAGTTTCTAATTAAAAACACATTTTTTTTCCCATAATGGCTTACATATCTTTCACAATAGAATTTTAGGTACATATTAACATTGAGTCAGGGGAATACCCATCACCAACTATGTCCTCTCCCCATTCCAGCTCCCTTTCTACAACCCATGTACCCCACCATCACCCCCCCCACCGGGCTGCTAGAGTAGGTGGACCCCTCTTTGTCTGGCTTACTATTAGTGATCACATATCTGTTTGGTCCTGGAACCCTTCCTTGTTTCCCCTTCTATTTAAGATGCAGAGCTAGAAAAATCGAGGTATGTGGTTTTGCTTGAAGGCAAGAAAAGCAATAGAATGGGGTACAAAATAAGAGGAAAAAAAAAGAAGTCAAAAGTCAAATACGCTGAAAATGGGCTGAGTCCCTCTAGAGGTTTCCAACCTCAGTTTGAGAGAGGATGTGAAAAAGGTAATTGAAATACCACAACAATACAGAAAAAAATATCGAATTAAATAACTGGTGAGCACTACAGCAATAAAGACAGGCACCACACAATAGTATCGGTTCTGAAATCAAATCATGCTCGAGTGCAAAAAGAAAGAGAAAGACAAGACAAAATAAAATAAAATAATATTGGAGACATCAACCATAATCTCCACACCAAAATAAAGACGTCAAAAAAATTGATCAATCGATAAATAAACATGTGGAGAAATGATTGTTTTGTGCTTTTTTTCCCTCCTTTTCTTTATCCCCCCTGCATAGGCACAGTAACTATTGGGAATATTGTAGACGGAATTCCCTTGACCTAGGAGATACAGGGTTTCTCCATCCCTGAAGTATACTGTCATGGGATTAACTCTAGACTCCTTGCATGATCATTTACTCTCCCCTTGCTGCTTTCGTGGTGTGTGGAAGACTTCTGCTTTGTCTTGGATGGTAAAATCAGACCTCTGTTTCTAGAGATCTTGGTGGCTGTGTAGCTCAGGGAATGGAGTTTATGAAGTCTTTCTTTGTGGTTCTAGCAGTTATGTTTCTTCAGTGTCGTTTTAATCCACCTTCTGTAGTTGGTGTTCTTGGTCATTATGTTGCTCCTAGACTGGAGCCTGGGATAAAGTCTTTCGTTATGTTTCTGAAAGACCCATTCTGTTGCGGTTGTCTCAGTCAAACTTCTGGAATTGGAGCTCTTGTTTGTTGAACAGATCGTATACCAAAAGCTAGGCTAGAACTTTTTGTTGCTGTTGTTGTTGGTGGTGGTCCCTGGATGCGTACTGTTCAGTCTTGGTTGCAACAACCATTATATAGCGATCTTGGCTTTTGCACGTATCAAAGGGTGACCTGTTTTCTGATTTTGTCTTATCAATAGCCGATGAGGGAGGACAACTTGCTCTTAGATCAAGTTGTTCCCATTTCCTCCTTGTCAGGTTATCAATTTAGGACTGGCTCATGTTGGTGTCAGAGCAGCATTGTAAATGCCCTGGAGGGGATTTGGTTCCTTGAGCTGTTGTGGAGAACTCTGTCGTATCTATGTCTGAGATCCAGGAGTTAAGGCTAGACGATCAGTGTCTAGTTCCCTGGAGCCTAAGTTGTTTCCATATGACATACATTCAGGGTGGGAGATGTCCCTGTGTTGTAAACCAGTATGAGTTCTTATCCCTAGTAGATAAGAGCTTGTTTTTATATGTACAATTTCCCCTTTGTTTAATATGTCTTTGCAGGAGGAAGTGGTGCTACATTATATTGCTGGTGGATTTGGGGGTGGAGAGAAAAGAAACCAGACTCCCGACAAAAACTAAGAATACATATGCTCACACATATCTAAAGGAAAAAAAGTTTCTTAAAAAAATAAAAAGAAGATTAAATAAAAGATGTAATTAAAGGGATAAAGTGGGGCCAGGAGAGATAGCATGGAGATCAGGCTTTTAATGCCCGCTCTATTGTTTAGAAACATGAGTTAAAATTAGAACCCTTATCAAGACTTAGCTTCTGTTCTAGACTGAAGTAAAGGTCTATGAACAATATGTTATAAGGACACAAGACACCATTAAAGTGAAGCATTAAATATTCAGACAAAGGAAGATATATAAAAATAAAATTTAGACTGAAGTGAGTTTCTGGTGATTTTGAATGATCAATGGATAATTGAGACCACTTTATTTTAAGGATCTGTTTTGTGCCAGACATTCTTTTTATGCAGAAATATAAACTCAGTTTGCTGAATTTAGATAGATTTATGGTGAGATGAATTAAAATTTCAGCTCCCTATCTAGCGATGACTAATATTGGTTAAAAATCGCCAGTCTATCTGACTCACAGTTACTTCACGTCTAAAATAGTGATAATAATTTGTTTATCCATGTTCTTGTGAGAACTAGATACTACCTCTGAATGATGCTTAGCAGAATCCTTGACACATGGTATTAAGCATTTAATAAACAATGGCTGTCATGTGATTAGAGAGGTCTGGAGGGTATTATTGTAGTAGTTAAATCCAGGATATGAAAGAGGACAAGTGGCTGACAGTTGGTAAAGTCTTAATAGCAATTTCCTTGCAATTGTTGATATAAATAAATGCATATGCCCTTGATTATACATTTTACAGCAACTTAAGTTAACTGTAGCTTCATTTTGGAAATGCAGAATTCCAAGACTTGAACAAGTGAAAAACACTTAGCCAAAAATTCAGAGTAAAGGGAAACAATAGAGAATCCAAGTGTTTGTTCCTACTAAGGAACTGTAACTGTGTTACAGTTTTAACTCATATTATGATTTTTCATATAACTCAATCTTCTTTGCTTGGTTTTTACTTATTTCAGAGTTCGAATTAATGCCTGAACTTTAATTTATAACTTGATCATATTTGAGAAGTGTTAAAAATGTTTGTCATTTTTATTATTATTATTAAATTATATATATTAAATTATTATTAAATAACACCCTCTAATGTGGTATTTAATCAACTATTCAAGATCCGCCTTTGAACTGTGGTATTGCTTAGGGAGCTGGTCTCTATATTTTGTACATATCTCTCTCCTCTTTCAAAATTCAGGAAACTCACCAATCAAAGTCTGTTTAACAGGACTCCTTTTCCTTTGAATGTTACTTTTACAGATACTGTCTACTTTTATTTCAGTAACTCTCTGATTCATTATTCACATATTCACAAGACTGCAGGTAGATTGAGGTTTAATTGCTCTAGTCTGAGAAGCTCTGTTTTGGTCTACTGGATTCAGCTCTAGGCTGTGGGATGTCTTCAAGTCTTTTCCATATGTATCTCATTCTCCTTGGACTAATGAATACCCAGAGGAAGTTCTCATCATGAAAGTTGGAGTATAAGCTGAACAATCCAATACATTTACAATTTCTTCTCATAAACATTTACTAACCAAAACAAGTCAGGTGGCCATGCATGCTATCAGTAGGATGAAAAATACGATAGCCCATTGGAAGAGAGTGATAAAGTTAGATGAGAAAATATATAATATATAAATATAATAAATCATATAAAATTTCTCATTATTGATCTTTTCTTAATCAATTATTAACTACATATAGTTGAAATTTGTACTATTATTATCCAAGAGAATGATGAATTATAATAATCTACCAACGAGAAAAACAAGAAAAAAATTCAAGCCTTCCAAAAATGAGAGAAAAGATGACCATAAACTTCCTCAAAGAAGAAATACAGATGGCAAAAAAGCACATGAAAAATGCTCCATATCATTAGACATACTGTAGATGCAAATTAAAACAATACAATATCATTCACAACACAAAGACTGGTATACGTGAAGAACAAGAACAACAAATGCTGGTGTGGATGCTGAGAAATCTCATACACTGCTTGTGGGCTAGCCAACCAATCCAGCAATTTTGGAAAACAATTCCTTGAAAAACTAGAAATTGAGCTTCTGTATAACCCAATAATACTGTTCCTAAAATATACCATAGGAGCCTAAAAACACAATGAAGAAAATTCCTCTGCACTCCTATGTTCATTGTAAAGCTATTCACAATAGTCATAATTTAGAAAAATACCAAGTGCCCGAGCACAGAACAGTAGCTAAAGAAGCAGTGGCATATCTACACAATACAATACTATGCAGCTGTATTCTATTGAATGAAACGAGTTGGAGAGGAATAAACTTAGAGTGATCAAATTCATTTGTGGGCTATATAAAATAAGATAGTATGGTGTTAATATTCAGGAGGATCATTCCATGGTAGGAAGCTTGCCACAAAGAGTTGGGGAGTGCGATTAGGGACCACTATGACAATGATGGTTGGAAATGATCACTCTGGACAAGAACTGGGTGCTGAATGGAGGTAAAGTGATATGTATGATACTCCTTCAGTAATATAATACAATAATGCCAACCACAGTATTCAAATGGGAAGTAGAGGAGAAGGAGAGGGAGAGGGAGAGAAAGAGAATGAATACCTGCCACAGAAGTAGGCAGAGGACAGGGCAGGAGGAGGGCTGGAAGGAAACTGGAGATATTGGCAGTAGGAAATGTGCACTGGTGAAAGGTATTGTACATTGCATAATGGAAACTCAATCATGAACAAATTTGTAACTGTGTATCTCATGGTGATTGAACTAAAAATAATTTATGATATTTGCACCCGGTCAGCTCCATAGACTCATTATTCTCAAAACAGATGTAAATAAGCAGAGGAAAATTATGGGTACCTTAGCTGCACAGCTGAAAGCTGGCAATCTCAGGAGGAAAGGGTAGGCCAAGTCCATATCCAACCAAAGCCACACCTGGTGCAGTCATCACCCCAAATAGCTGCTTCACCTATTTTCCTGTTTCACCACTCCTCTACAGCTCTCTGTGGAGACACCACTCTGACCAATACTCCAGGTGTGCTAGTATGTGGGCTGCTATTAGCAGAATATTTTTTCAGAGTAAATGTGGGCGCCCTCTCCCAGACCTCCACTTTCTTGTACTTCCGGAAGTTCTGGCAGCTGAAACCATGCTTCACAAACCTGCAGTATCAGCAATAGTGCTTGGAATTCCTGGACTGCAGGGCCACACTTGTGTCCATGCAACAATCTCATTTTTGTTTAATTCTATCAGCTCCATAGGAACACACCAATTTAGATGCTAATGTATATCTAAAACCACCTAATGTTCAGAAACAGAAAGATAACAAAATGGTCAACTAACAACAATAGCTTACTAAATCTTCCGACAATGACTTTCTTTTCTTTCCTTCTTTCTTTCTCTTCCGTTTTCTTTCTTTACTTTTTCTCTTTTATAATAATTTTACTCCCATTTCCCTGGAAACAAATGCACTATGATCAACTATGTGATAATGCTCTTTAAATAAAGTAAGTTAAAGTTAAAAATAAAATGAATGCACATAGATTAAAAAAAATTGGTTCATAAACAAGACTGCTCAGGACAAGCTTTGCTAGTTTTCTTCCATCTCAAGCCAATAATTGTTGTGTTTTTGTTTTTAGGGCTTTTTGTTTGTTTTGGGGCCATCGGCGCTCAAGGATTATTCCTGAAATCACTTAGGGGACCATATGGGATGCCAGGAATAAAACCTGGGTTCATCCCTGGTCTGCCATGTGCAAGTCTCCAGCCTTCAAGTCAATAATTAGAAAAAAGTTGGAAGCTCAGTAGTTTCCCTATATTAATTAATTTCTGTAAGTATAATATCTGATTCATTTTAACTGAATTTATTGGTCTAAATTCTATAAACCTTTTTCTCTAAACAGTTTAAGAATGAGAAAATTCATAAAAATAGAGTTTTAAAGTAATCATATACTTTATGTGTCATATATATTTTTAAGTATATTTTAGATGTTCTTACTGAGTCAGAATTACAATTATAAAATGAGAAAAATATCCTTATGAAATAAAATATCCTTCATCTTAACCTCTTTCATCTGATTCAGCACCTATTTTCTAGTATACTTATATTTTCTTTGAGGTCTGCTTTTGTTCCACATATTTCATAGGTGAAATTTGTCACTCATGTTCTAATCCTGGGGTCCAGAGAAGTCATTTGACTCTTGAAGTTCATCTTTCCATGGCAATAGGAGTTTGATTCCCAGCACCGACTAATTCCTGAAGCACCAAGCTGGGAGTAGACCTTGAGCACTTCCAGGCATGACTTTAAAAGTATAAAAATAAAAAGTCTCACAATTGAGAAAATAAACAAAAAAGCCAAAGATCTGAATTGCAGTACGTTTTAAGGATCAAAATTTCTCTAGTGGAACCAAAGGTTGCTATGGTTTCTTTATTCAGAAAAACACACACATCCTTAAGTGAATAAACATTCAGATAGGATTTTACAAAATATTGTTTATGAATGTGTCTGTAGAATATGAAAATACTGTCTTTGAGCCTGATGTTCAGTTAAGTAAACAAGTGAAATCTGTTGCCATCATGTCCTTGTCCAGTTCCACCTCTCATAGTCTGGACTACAAGTGGTTCTGCACATCCTGGAGGCTGAAGAGGCTTCCATCTCTGAGGGTAAATCCTAGAAAGGGTCCCGATTCAGAATTCAGCAGACAAGTGGTTAATGCTCTGGCAGATAGGAGAGAGAGCCATACAGACAGGGAAACAATATTTCATTTTGCCTAGAATCGCTTTTTTTTTTTTATTGAATTTGTTGCCTTTGTTCCCTTCTCTCCCAGCTAAGAGCTTCCTGTATTGTCTTGAGGATGGGAAAACACAAGTTGGGGGGGAGGAGGCGGCTATTTTTTTAGTAAGGCTCTTCAATGCCAATGACATGACAGATGGATTTGGAGGTTCACACAATCACTTTTCCTTAATCACACTGGCGACCACATGGTGCAGAGACACAATTGGAAATGAAGGCTCATCCAGGAGGGCTGCTTTTAAAGTACGTAATCCAGGCATAATCTATAGAAAGTACAGTTTGCAAAGCCTTGGAGCAGTCTTGCATTCTAGGTAGAAAGCCCTGCTTGAAAAGACTGCTGTGTGTGTGTGTGTGCAAACACGCACACACACACACACACACACACATACACACACCCTCATTCAAGTCAAGGTATTATTTTAGATTCGTTCTAAAGGAAAACACATCTTTATCTGAAAGATGCCACAAAAAAAGAAGACTCCTGCAGCCATCAATCTCTGATAGCTGGCATTCAGCACATAGATAGACTCCCCTTCTTTAATTTTTAAATCACTTTATCAATCAAAACCTGGCATTGTTCTCACTCTCATTTTAGCTGCTCTGAGTTGATCCTATCTACTTGTCTCTTAACTTGCTCCTTGAGTTTTTTTTTTCTACTGTCTGTGTCTTATAGAAATCATTCAGAGGCTTTTGAGAAAGAGGCTTAGGGAAAGATATGTAGTTTTCTTTAATTAAGAAACATCTTTCAGGTTGGAGTGATAGCATAGTAGGTAGGGCATTTGCCTTGCATCAAACCCAGGTTTCATTTCTGGCATCCCATATGGTTACCTGAGGCCTCCAGAAGAACTTTCTGAGTTCAGAGCCAGGAGTAACCCCTGAGTACTGCTGGGTGTGGCCCAAAACCAAAAAAGAAAAGAAATGGAAAGAGAAAGAGAAAGGAAGGAAGGAAGGAAGAAAGGAAGGAAGGAAGGAAGGAAGGAAGGAAGGAAGGAAGGAGGAAGGAAGGAAGGAAGGAAGGAAGGAAAGAAGGAAGGAAGGAAGAAAGGAAGGAAGGAAGGAAGGACACTGTTGATTCAGTGAAGTTCAGACTGTCAGTTTCCAACTCTGGGTCATTTTGAAAGGAGGGGACAGCCCTGGCCATGAGTCCAGCAAAATGAAAGAATGGGAGCAAACAAAGAATGCAAGAAACAAAACTGAGCAGCGCTGGGAAGGTTTCAGCGAATGCCCTGGGAAATAACCCTGCATGGAGGATATGCCTTCCCAAATCCTGGAGGAAATTAAACAAGAGTATACATAACTTTTGGTAAAACTTCTCAGCCCCACTTCTGATCCCAGGTGATCCACTTTCTCATACAGTTCATTTCAGTTTTCCCTACTTGATCTCTGGCCTCAGCCTCTATTTTTTTCAACAAGTACAGAAGTATTAGGGTAATTAATAATGAACTTGATATCCATTGAATAGTAGCATTAGATCATTATCTTTTTTTTTTTTGGTTTTTGGGCCACACCCAGTGATGCTCAGGGGTTACTCCTGGCTATGTGTTCAGAAATCGCTCCTGTTCAGCCTCTATTTTTTAGAAAAACAAGGTGATTGAGTATAATGTGCTCTTTTGTAACATTAGGTAGTAAAACCCTGCACTGCTGGTGGAATACAAGGCTTTTCCTTTCCTTGTTAGGATAACTGTCTTTCTTCCTGACACTTTTTTTTTTTTTTGGGCCACACCCGGTAACGCTCAGGGGTTACTCCTGGCTATGCGCTCAGAAGTCGCTCCTGGCTTGGGGGACCATATGGGACACCGGGGGATCGAACCACGGTCCGTCCAAGGCTAGCACAGGCAAGGCAGGCACCTTACCTCTTGCGCCACCGCCCGGCCCTCTTCCTGACACTTTTAAGGGCAGGTGGAGAGGAAAAAAGTTATTGGTTCCCCTTTTTTATATAAAAACATTTGATTTGAGGCAAGATTATACCACCTTTTATAAACAACATTGTCCTTTCCAGTGAAAGACCTTTCCAATGGAGAGACCTACATTCTTTCCAATTTTTCTTTGCACAATAGGAGAACCGTTGCCAGGGCTGAGATCATAAGCGAAAGACAAAGGGGAATAGGCAATTCTGAAACAGAATAGGGTTGAGACATTGCTTATTTTGGGGGAAATTCTGTGCTCTCACAACACACAAAATCATTCAATATGACCAGAATTAGTTAACTTGCCTCTTCAGTTGTGTCACTCTCACTCACAAGAAGCAGCTATATCAAAATAGTTTTAGAAACGGCACATATTTTCAGAAATTTCACTTATTCATAAAGAAGTTATGATGTATATAGCCAATTATTACATCTCATATTCTTTTATAGGGTACATAAATAAGGAATAAATTGGTATCTATATATTTAAAAACCTTATCTAATATGTTTTGAGATTCTACTAGGCCATTATAAGTAGTGACAAAGGAGTATTTCAAATTTTTTTAAATTAAATTTTGTTATTTTAGATAATGTGGCTTACAGTTATTCCTGGCATTTAATATTCCAATAATAATCCCATCACCAATGTAACATTTTCTTCATTATGGTCATCAGTTTTCCAATTTCTCAAAAGCCTGTCCCGAGGCAGATGGGAATAATTTACTTAATATTTTGTGTATTCCTACTGAGAAATCAAAATTAAAATTGTGGAATGTCATGCAGCCACATATGTGGTCAATGTCCACAAATTAGAGATCTAAGCACTTGATTGATGAGCTCATATGGCAACAGTGGTGGTTTGTAGGGGTTCACTGAAAGGTCGTGGTACAGTAAGTGTGAGGCCAGTATGTTCATGAGTTTTTCCTGGTAGTTAGGCCTCTGTTTTGAGAGCAACATTAGTTCATGGTGTTGGCTGCATTTGCAGACATGGCAGAAGGCTCTGGTTCCTGGGCATGGCTGCCAGGGACATCTGAAAGTACAGAGGTATCAGGGAGGAGTCCCAGCCAAAACATGTCAACTTTAAACAATAAAATTCCTGATTTCAAGGAGCTGAAAATTGTACATATCATTTCAATAAGTATGATCAAGTTGGTTCAGCAAGATTCATGTCAGAATATTTAGATTTAATAAAAATTATAATTTAATTTTAAAATAAGTGTTTATATACATGATTTTTGTTTGATTTGTTTGGTAGCCATATCTGGCAATGCTAAGGGTTTTCTCTTGGCTCTTTATTTAGGAGTCACTTCTGGTGGTGCTCACTGGACCATAAGGGATGCCCAAGATCAAACCCAAGTTGGCCATGTGCAGTGGTTACATGTACTATCTTTCAGCCCTGTACATCTTTATTGAACTAAAATATTTTCTGAAGAATGCTCAGCTGTGCTTTGATACAAGTGCTACAATAACTTGTCAGAAAAATATGCTTCTGTCATGCTATCTAGTTTTTCTCTTTGTTCACTGTCCAAAATTCCAGCTGGGGAAAGACTAATTGTAAACAAATGGTCACAGAGAACTTTCAATGGGCAATGACTCCTCCTTCAGTTTTCTTTTGTCTGCCAGCCTTTTCATTTAGTATGTTGAGTCCATATCCCTCAGCCTGAATTAGACTTTTAGCTCTTAACATTCTTGAATAATAAAAAATGCTGAGCATTTAAATTAGAATGAATGATTCCCTACAATGTGTAAACTACATACACATCACAGTTTCTCCAAAGTCTCTATAATCCATTTGCCTGTGGGTTCTCTGTGCATTTATGAGCATAGTTATACCATCATTGCAGTTTCTACATCTGTAGCAACAAGCTTAGAGAAAGGACTTTGAAATGCTTTTAGCTTTTTCCTCATACTCTTTCCAAAAGTCAATCTTGATGCTTTGGTAATTCAATCCTAGCAGTTGTGGTGTATTCACAGGGACACACTGCACAACCAGGACAAAAACTCCAAAAGCATAAAATCCTGTTTCTTCAGTGGTAGCTTATTTCCAGGATTATGATAATACTATACTCATCATACATTGTCTCTGACTATTTTATACATTTTTTAACTTCTCAATCAATGCTCAGGAGTGTAGGAGTAATTTTCCTACACCCATCTGGATATGCAAGTTTCATGGTTCAATGATAGAACTGAGTGATATAGAGGTACTTCAATAGAGAAGTTGGAAGGTCACTAGACAATCCCCTCCCGTGTGCTTGAGGGGCCATTGTTGTGAGATGTTGAACTTGGGGACTAGTACATAGTAGAAATGCACTTCAGCCCTTTGAAAATTCCTCTTCCCTCTCTTATTGAACTCTTTGTTGTGGCACAGTCCTAATAAACAAGTGCAGAAAGACAGACCAGCAGCAGGGTCCTCTTTAAATCAGAAGAGCCATTTTCAAGCCAGGTCAGTGCACCCTAAGAAGGGTGTGGCCATGCCACTTCACTCTAGGGTTGTGCATTTTTTCTAGTCAATGAGCTACATACAAAATACAGACATGCTGCAAAGGCCACAGTGAGAAAGAAATACAGAACTTCACCACACTGAATGCATAAAGGTGGTAATCTGCAATAGTATCCTCTAATGAGGACTTTAGAGAGGAAATGTGGAGGATGTTCAAAGAAACTATGCAATGAACAGCCAATAAAACTCACAAGTATATGAGGGTATAAATGAGAAAACTAAAAATTAAAATGGCAGGACTGAAAAACGTGGTAGGTGAAATGAAAAACACACCAAAAGGTCTCACCAGAAGAGTAACATCTGCTGAAGACAGAATCAGTGAGCTTGAAGATGAGCTGCATAACACATTTACACAACAGCAAAAAAAAGTGTTTTATTTGAAAAATGTTTTCAAATAAAAAATATGGGCAAAGTCCTCAAAATAAATAAACAAATGGCAATAGAAATTTGGGTTAAATTCAACAGAAACAATATTAAAGAATTTGGGGTCCAATCGAGCCAGGAAGAAACCCCCAATGAAGATGCAAAAAAGAAGTCCCTGCTGAGAAGTTTCCAAAGCTGAAGAGTGCATGCATTTACATAACTTTCCTCAACATTAAACATTAATACAGGGCCGGGCGGTGGCGCTGGAGGTAAGGTGCCTGCCTTGCCTGCGCTAGCCTAGGATGGACCACGGTTCGATCCCCCGGCGTCCCATATGGTCCCCCAAGAAGCCAGGAGCAACTTCTGAGCGCATAGCCAGGAGTAACCCCTGAGCGTCACAGGGTGTGGCCCAAAAACCAAAAAAAAAAAAAAAAAAAAAAAAAAAACATTAATACAGCATGGTATTGGAATAAAGACAGATCCTCAGATCAATAGAATAGACTTAAATATTCTGAGATAGACTCTCAGATATATGATCAACTTTGATAAAGGGGCAAGAAATACAAAATGGGATAAAGAAATCTTATTTAACAAGTGGTGTTGGGAAAACTGGTCAGCTACATGCAAAAAAAAAAAAGTGAACTCAGGGCTGGAGTGGTGGCACAGCAGTGGAGCGTTTGCCTTGCATGAGGCTGACCCAGGACTAACCATGATTCGATCCCCAGCAACCCATATAGTCCTCTAAGCCAAGAGCAATTTCTGAGGGCATAGCTGGGAGTAACCTTTGAGTATCACCGGGTGTGGCACAAAAACCAAAAAAGTAAAATAAAATAAAATAAAAAAAATAGTGAACTCATAGCTCTCTAATGCCATGCACAAAAACCGAATCAAAACGGATTAAGGACTTTGATATCAGACCTGAAACCACAAGATACATAGAGAAAAATGTAGGCAGAACACTCCATGACATTAGCTAAAGGCATCTTCAAGGCGGAAACAACATTAATCAAGCAAGTGGAAGCAAAGATAAGCAAATGGGACTACATTAAATTAAGAAGCTTCCGTATCTCAAAGGAAGCAGTGACTAGGATACAAAGAATCTCTATGGAATGGGAGAAACTATTCACCCAATACCCATATTATAAGGGTTTAATATCTCAGATACATAAGACACTGATATGGCCTACCAAGAAAAAAAATCTAATCCCATCCAAAAATGGGGAGAAAACAGACACTTCCTCAAAAAAAAATACAAATGGCCAAGAGGTACATGAAAATATGGTCCACATCATTAATCATCAGGGAGATACAAAGTAAAACAACAATTTAAAATATCACCTCACACCACAGAGTCTGGCACAGGAACGAGTGCTGGTGTAAATATGGAAAGAAAAAGACAGTCAGCTTGATTTCATAAAATAAGAAAAGGTATATTGAAGAGTTCTGAAACATAGACAATTAAACAGCTGAAATATACATAGCTTTCTTTTTTTTTTCTTTTTTTTTTTTTTTTTTTTTTGGTTTTTGGGCCACACCCGGTAACACTCAGGGGTTACTCCTGGCTATGCGCTCAGAAGTTGCTCCTGGCTTGGGGGACCATATGGGACGCCGGGGGATCGAACCGTGGTCCGTCCAAGGCTAGCGCAGGCAAGGCAGGCACCTTACCTCTAGCGCCACCGCCCGGCCCCATACATAGCTTTCTTGAATCTAGTTACAGAAGTTAAAAACAAAAAATGGGGAGAAGAAATGGACAGACACTTTGATAAAAAAGAAACACAAATGGCCAAAAGGCACATGAAAAAATGTTCCTCATCACTAATCATCAGGGAGATGCAAATCAAAACAACTATGAGATACCATATCACACCACAGAGATCGGCACACATAACAAAGAATGAGAATAATCAGTGCTGGTGGGGATGTGGAGAGAAAGGAACTCTTATCCACTGCTGGTGGGAATGCCATCTAGTCCAACCTTTATGGAAGGTGATATGGAGATTCCTCCAAGAACTGGAAATTGAGCTCTCATTCGACGCAGCTATTCCACTCCTAGGGATATACCCTAGGAACACAAGAATACAATACAAAAAACCCTTCCTTACACCTATATTTATTGCAGCACTATTCACAATAGCCAGGCTCTGGAAACAACCAAGATGCCCTTCAACAGATGAATGGCTAAAGAAACTGTGGTACATATACACAATGGAATATTATGCAGCCATCAAGATAGATGAAGTCATGAAATTTTCATATACATGGATGTACATGGAATCTATCATGCTGAGTGAAATAAGTCAGAGGGAGAGAGAGACACGCAGAATAGTCTCACTCATCTATGGGTTTTAAGAAAAATAAAAATCGGCAAAAGCCAGCTCCCTGTGTGTGACACCAGGCGGGGAAAACCCACGAAAGTACACCGGCCCAGTGGGGCCCAACTGTGAAAAACTGTGAGTTTGACCTGTCTATGTCTGTCTACTGTCCTCTTGCGTGAAACTCTTGCGAGTGGGGCAAAAAGAGGCACCAGAAAACTCGCTCGCCCAGAGGCCATTTTCAGGGAGGGACTACAGAGCATGAAAACCGGCAAGACTTTGCAAAAGCCGGCTCCCTGTGTGTGACACCAGGCAGGAAAATCCACGAAAGTACACCGGCCCAGTGGGGCCCAACTGTGAAAAACTGTGAGTTTGACCTGTATATGTCTGTCTACTGTCCTCTTGCGTGAAACTCTTGCTCCGCTTCGCTACGCGGCCATGCACTCTTTCTAAGGAAAGAACACCATTGCAACAAGAAGGAAAAATTACACTAAGAACGGTGCTATATCATAGAAGCAAACATTTCTCTCCGGACTGTCTTTTATGTTACATGCTCGGGCCTAAGATTTGACCCAGTGTGAGGCTTCATCCACGGAGGACTCCCCTCCCTTAGAGGCAAGTCAGCCCATCCAGAAAGGGAGGAGCCAGAGGAGTGTGCTGCCTGCATCATATAGACAATGAATACCACCACAACACATAGAAAAACCCACAAGTGTGACAATGGGGAAACAACACGGGCCAGCATCAGACATAGAGAATGAAGATGACAATTCTGAGGACCAGATAATGACCAACCAACTAATCAACCTCTCAGATAAGGACTTTAGACTAGCAATATGGAAGATGCTCAACAGACTCCAAGAAACCATGGATCGAGTTGAACAGAACACTAATAAGAACCAAGAAAATATGAAGGCAGAAATCACAAAACTCCAAACTGAAATAACATGTCAACTAACAGGACTGAAAAAGTCAGTAAACGAAGTGAATGACAAAATGGATAAGCTCTGGGACAGGGTATCAGAAGCTGAGAATAGACTTGGTGCTGTGGAAGATGAGATACATAACAATTCCATACAGCAGGAGAGATTGGCAAAAAACTTAAAGCAAATGAGCAGACAATGGAAAAAATTAGTCAAAGAATGGGAACAGATGAAAATAGAAGTCTATGATAAGATCAACAGAAACAACTTAAGAATCATTGGAGTCCCAGAGACCCAGGAAGAAAATTTCCAGGAAGAATCAACGGTCAAGAACATCATTAAAGAGAAACTTCCAGAGCTAAAGAATATATGTGATCAAATCCTGCATGCCCGAAGAATACCAACCAAAAGAGACCCCAGAAAAACCACCCCAAGACACATCCTAGTTACAATGACAAATCCCACAGATAGAGACAGAATTCTGAAAACAGCAAGATCAAAAGGGGAAATCACGTTCAAGCAAGCTTCCCTGAGATTTACAGCTGACCTGTCACCAGAAACATTCAATGCCAGAAAGCAGTGGTGGGATATTGTGACAAGATTGAACGAAATGAATGCTTCACCCAGAATACTATACCCAGCAAAACTCACTTTCCGGTTTGACAGAGAATACATGGTTCACAGACGAAAAACAGCTCAGAAACTTCACAGACACAAAACCAGTCTTAAGAGAAAAACTGAAAGACCTAATCTAAGACAAGACTACCCAAAAGACACACCAAATTTCGAAATAAAGATGGCATTAAATCCCAGGACAATTCTTTCTCTCAACGTCAATGGACTAAATGCACCAGTTAAGAGACACAGAGTGGCTAAATGGATCAAAAAACTCAATCCAACCTTCTGCTGCCTACAAGAAACGCACCTGAATAGTCAGAACAAACATAGACTCAAAATAAAAGGCTGGAGAAAAATTATCCAAGCAAACAACACCCATAAAAAAGCTGGAGTGGCCATACTAATATAAAGTGGCAAACTTTATACTCAGGAAGGTTGTAAGGGACAAAGATGGACATTTTATATTAATCAAGGGGTACGTAGAGCAGGAAGAATTCACTCTCCTAAACATATATGCACCGAATGAGGGGCCAGCAAAATATTTAATACAACTGTTGACAAATCTGAAAAATAATATCAACAACAACACAATAATTGTGGGGGACCTTAACACGGCTTTGTCAACACTGGATAGGTCAACCAGACTGAAACCCAACAAGAATATACTAGACCTGAGGAGAGAAATGGAAGAAAGAGGCCAAGTGGATATATAGGACACTCCATCCCCAGAAACCTGGATACACATTCTTCTCCAATGTACATGGGACATTCTTCAGGATAGACTACATGCTGGCACATAAAACATACCTTCATAAGATCAAGAGGATACAAATTTTGCAGACTACCTTCGCTGACCACAAGGCTCTGAAATTATTTGTGAACTCCAAAGGGACTCAGAAGAAACACTTTAACACCTGGAAGTTAAACAGCCTCATGCTCAATAACCAGTGGGTCCGAGATGAAATCAAGGAGGAAATAAAAAGGTTCCTGGAAACAAATGACAATAAAGACACAAACTATCAGAACTTATGGGACACAGCAAAAGCAGTACTGAGAGGAAAATTTATAGCTTTGCAAGCACACATCAGGAAGGAAGAAGGAGCTTACCTGAGTAGCTTAATGACACAGTTAATAGAACTAGAAAATGCTCAACAAAAGGACCCAAGAATAGGAAGACAGAAGGAAATTACAAAGCTGAGAGCAGAAATCAACGAAGTGGAAACCCAAAAAACAATCCGAAAGATCAACGAAAGCAGAAGTTGGTTCTTTGAAAAAATAAACAAGATTGATAGACCACTGGCAAACCTAACAAAGAAAGAGAGAGAGAGAGAAACTTGATAACTCGTATCAGGAATGAAAAAGGAGAGATCACTACTGATATGACAGAGATTCAAAGGGTAATCAGAAACTACTTTGAAAAACTCTACGCCGCTAAAAATGAGAACCTGGAAGAAATGGATAAATTCTTGGACTCTTATAATCTTCCACGGTTGAAGGAAGAGGATGTAGCATATCTAAACACCCCCATCACCATTGATGAAATTAAAACAGTAATCAAATGTCTGCCGAAAAACAAAAGCCCAGGTCCAGATGGATTCACTAATGAATTCTATCAAACTTTCCAAGAGGAACTACTGCCAATCTTGGCAAGACTCTTTCATGAAATTGAACAAGCAGAAACACTTCCAAATAGCTTTTTTGAAGCCAACATCACCTTGATACCTAAACCAGACAGAGATGCTACAAAAAAAGAAAATTACAGACCAATATCGCTGATGAATGCAGATGCAAAGATCCTCAACAAAATCCTGGCAAATAGGATTCAATGCCTCATTAAGAAGATCATCCACTACGATCAAGTAGGTTTCATCCCAGGAATGCAAGGCTGGTTTAACATCTGTAAATCTATCAACATAATACACAACATCAATAACAAGAAAAATAAAAACCACATGATCATATCAAGAGATGCAGAGAAAGCATTTGATAAGGTCCAACACCCATTCTTGATCAAAACTCTCAGCAAGATGGGAATGGAGGGAACCTTTCTCAATATAGTGAAGGCCATCTACCACAAGCCAGTGGCAAATATTATCCCCAATGGAGAAAAACTAAAAGCCTTCCCTCTAAATTCTGGCACAAGACAAGGCTGTCCTCTCTCACCACTCCTATTCAACATAGCACTGGAAGTACTTGCTATAGCGATTAGGCAAGAAAAGGATATCAAGGGAATCCAGATAGGAAAGGAAGAAGTCAAGCTCTCACTGTTTGCAGATGACATGATACTCTACTTAGAAAACCCTAAAGACTCTATCAAAAAGCTTCTAGAAACAATAGACTCATATAGCAAGGTGGCAGGCTACAAAATTAACACACAAAAATCAATGGCCTTTCTATACACCAATAGTAATAAGGAAGAAATGGACATTAAGAAAACAACCCCATTCACAATAGTGCCACACAAACTCAAATATCTTGGAATCAACTTGACTAAATATGTGAAGCACCTATACAAGGAAAACTATAAAACTCTGCTCCAAGAAATAAGAGAGGACACACGGAAATGGAAACACATACCCTGCTCATGGATTGGCAGGATTAACATCATCAAAATGGCAATACTCCCCAAGGCATTATACAGATTTAATGCCATCCCTCTAAAGATACCCATGACATTCTTCAAAGAAGTGGATCAGACACTTTTGAAATTCATTTGGAACAATAAACACCCTAGAATAGCTAAAGCAATCATTGGGAAAAAGAATATGGGAGGAATTACTTTCCCCAACTTTAAACTGTACTACAAAGCAATAGTTATCAAAACAGCATGGTATTGGAATAAGGACAGGCCCTCCGATCAGTGGAATAGGCTTGAATACTCAGAAAATGTTCCCCAGACATACAATCACCTAATTTTTGATAAAGGAGCAGGAAATCCTAAATGGAGCAGGGAAAGCCTCTTCAACAAGTGGTGTTGGCACAATTGGATAGCCACTTGCAAAAAAATTGAACTTAGACCCCCAGCTAACATCATGTACGAAGGTAAAATCCAAATGGATTAAAGACCTCGATATCAGCCCCAAAACCATAAGATATATAGAACAGCACATAGGCAAAACACTCCAGGACATTACAGGCATCTTCAAGGAGGAAACTGCACTCTCCAAGCAAGTGAAAGCAGAGATTAACAGATGGGAATATATTAAGCTGAGAAGCTTCTGCACCTCAAAGGAAATAGTGCCCAGGATACAAGAGCCCCCCCACTGAGTGGGAGAAACTATTCACCCAATACCCATCAGAAAAGGGGCTAATCTCCAAAATATACAAGGCACTGACAGAACTTTACAAGAAAAAAACATCTAACCCCATCAAAAAATGGGGAGAAGAAATGAACAGACACTTTGACAAAGAAGAAATAAATACACATGGCCAAAAGACACATGAAAAAATGTTCCACATCACTAATCATCAGGGAGATGCAAATCAAAACAACGATGAGATACCACCTCACACCACAGAGAATGGCACACATCACAAAGAATGAGAATAAACAGTGTTGGCGGGGATGTGGAGAGAATGGAACTCTTATCCACTGCTGGTGGGAATGCCGTCTAGTTCAACCTTTATGGAAAGCGATATGGAGATTCCTCCAAAAACTGGAAATCGAGCTCCCATATGATCCAGCTATATCACTCCTAGGAATATACCCTAGGAACACAAAAATACAATGCAAAAACCCCTTCCTTACACCTATATTCATTGCAGCACTATTTACCATAGCAAGACTCTGGAAACAACCCAGATGCCCTTCAACAGACGAATGGCTAAAGAAACTGTGGTACATATACACAATGGAATATTATGCAGCTGTCAGGAGAGATGAAGTCATGAAATTTTCCTATACATGGATGTACACAGAATCTATTATGCTGAGTGAAATAAGTCAGAGAGAGAGAGAAAAACGCAGAATGGTCTCACTCATCTATGGGTTTTAAGAAAAATGAAAGACACCCTTGTAATAATAATTTTCAGACACAAAAGAGAAAAGAGCTGGAAGTTCCAGCTCACCTCAGGAAGCTCACCACAAATAGTGATGAGTTTAGTTAGGGAAATAACTACATTTTGAACTGTCCTAATAATGAGAATGTATGAGGAAAATGGAGAGCCTGTCTAGAGTACAGGCGGGGGTCGGGTGGGGAGGAGGGAGACTTGGGACATTGGTGATGGGAATGTTGCACTGGTGATGGGTGGTGTTCTTTACATGACTGAAAGCCAAACACAATCATGTATGTAATTAAGGTGTTTAAATAAATTTAAAAAAAAAAAGAAAAGAAAAGTGTTGACATGATCCCTTGGTTTGCTAGATTTCACTGTAAAATTTTAGTCACATAAATTTTCCATTAAGTATATGATTAAACTGTGACTTGTTCTACTAAAAAAAATAAAATAAAAAATAAAAATAAAAATTAAGACTTATTAAAGTGAAAAAAAAAAGAAAAATAAAAATCATTTTTGCAACAATCCTCAGAGATAATGAGAGGACGGCTGGAACTTCCAGCTCACTCCATAAAGCTCACCACAAAGAGTGGTGAGTGCAGTTAGAGAAATAACTACACTGAGAACTACCATAATCATGTGAATGAATGGAGAACTGGAAAGCCTTTCTAGAGTACAGGTTGGGGTGGGGTGGGGTGGAGGGAGATTTGGGACATTGGTGGTGGGAATGTTGCACTGGTGAAGGGGGTGTTCTTTATATGACTGAAACCTAATCACAATCATATTTGTAATCAAGGTGTTTAAATAAAGATATTAAAAAATAAAATAAAATAAAAATCATTCAAAAAAAAGAAAAAGAAAAGGACAGTCATTCACTGCAAGTGAGAATGTAGAGTGGTCTAGATTTTTTGGCAAACAAAATACATATTTCTGAAAAAAAAATCAGTTTTTATATGAACCAGCAATACCACTCCTAGGAATGTACCGTAGGAGTACAAACACACAATATAGAAAGCTCTCTGCACTCCTATATTCATCACAGTGCTATTCAAAGTCGCCAGAAACTGGAAATAACCCGAGTGCCTGAAAACAGATGATCAGATAAAGAAACAGTGGCACTTCTACTCAATGGAATACTATGCAGCTTTTAGGAAAAAGGAAGTTATAAAATTTGCTTATACTTGGATAGATATGGCAAGTTTCATGCTGAGCAAAATGAGTCGAAGGAGATTGCATTCATTTGTGGAATATTAAGTAAAGAGATAGTATGATAATAATATCCAAAGACAGTAGAGATGAAGACCAGGAAGACTAGTCCAAAGTAAAAAGCTTTTCACAAATAGCAAGGAAGTGCAGTTAGGTCAGAGAAGAGATCATTTTTACAATATTAGTTGGAAATAAACACTCTGGACAAGAACTGGGTACTAAAATGATATGATAAAGTAATATGCATGATGCCCCTTCTGTAAAAATATTGCAAACCACGATGTCTAAAAGAAAGAAAAAGAAGAATGAAGAGAGGTAAGAAAAATGCCTGCCACAGAAGCAGGCAGGGGAAAGGCTGAAGGAAACTGGGGAATGTGCACTCATGAAGAGTGTTGTCACTATCTGACTGAAACATAATCATAAACAATTTTGTAACTGCGAAAAAAGCTATTACAAACAACCTTGTAACCACAGTGTTTAAATAAGTGACTTTTTACTATAAAAATAGTGTTATTATTTGGGGCTATACCGGGTGATGCTCAGTTCTTTCTCCAGGTTCTTTCTCTCATGGACCACTTCTGAAGGAGTTCTGGGAACCAAAGGAAGTTTCTTACACACTGTACTACTGCTCCAGCCTCTCTTAAAAGCACTTGTCAGGGGGCTGGATAGATAGCATGGAAGTAGGGCTTTTGCCTTACATCCAGAAGGATGGTGGTTCGAATCCCGGCATCCCTTATGGTCCTCCGTGCCTGCCAGGGGCTATTTCTGAGTGCAGAGCCAGGAGTAACCCCTGAACACTGCCGGGTGTGACCCCAAAACCAAACCAAAACAAACCAAAACAAAACAAAACAAAAACACTTATTAAGAAACTACCTCAATGCTTGGCAATTTCCTGCAGATTCTATGAGCTTTTTCTCTTTAATTCCTATTTTCATCCATGGCTATCGGTAATAAATAACCCCATTTTGTAGAAGGGAGTGAGAGACCTGAGTTCCTGGGAGATTGGATAATCACATTGACATTAAAATATAGGATTTAAGGAGTGCTTTAGCTATTCGAGGGTGTTTATTGTTCCAGATGAACTTCATAAGTGTTTGATCCACTTCTTTGAAGAATGTCATGGGTATCTTTAGAGGAATCGCATTAAATCTGTACAATGCTTTGGGGGAGTATTGCCATTTTAATGATGTTAATCCTGCACTCCTAGGGAAAAGGAAAATGGGAGGCATTACTTTCCTCAACTTTAAACTGTACTACAAAGCAATAGTTATCAAAACAGCATGGTATTGGAATAAAGACAGACCCTTAGATAAGTGGAATAGGCTTGAGTTCTCAGACAATGTTCCCCAGACCTACTATCACCTAATTTTTTACAAAGGAGCAAGAAATCCTAAGTGGAGCAGCAAAAACTTCTTCAACAAGTGGTGCTGGCAGAACTGGTTATCCACTTGCAAAAAAGTGAACATAGACCCCCAGTACGAAGGTAAAGTCCAAATGGATTAGATACCTTGATATCAGACCTGATACCATAAGGTATATAGAACAACATGTACGTAAAACACTCCATGACATTAAGACTAAAGGCATCTTCAAGGAGGAAGCTGCACTTTCCAAACAAGTGGAAGCAGAGAATACATTAAGCTGAGAAGCTTCTGAACCTCAAAAGAAATAGTGCCCAGGATACAAGAGCCACCTACCGTGTGGGAGAAACTATTCACCCAATACCCATAAGATAAGGGGATAATATCCAAAATATACCAGACACTGACAGAATTTTACAAGAAAAAAACATCTAATCCCATCAAAAAATGGGGAGAAGTAATGAACAGACACTTTGATAAAAAAGAAATACAAATGGCAAAAAAGACACATGAAAAAATGCTCCTCATCACTAATCATCAGGGAGATGCAAATCAAAACAACTATGAGATACCATATCACACCACAGAGATCGGCACACATAACAAAGAATGAGAATAATCAGTGCTGGTGGGGATGTGGAGAGAAAGGAACTCTTATCCACTGCTGGTGGGAATGCCATCTAGTCCAACCTTTATGGAAGGTGATATGGAGATTCCTCCAAGAACTGGAAATTGAGCTCTCATTCGACGCAGCTATTCCACTCCTAGGGATATACCCTAGGAACACAAGAATACAATACAAAAAACCCTTCCTTACACCTATATTTATTGCAGCACTATTCACAATAGCCAGGCTCTGGAAACAACCAAGATGCCCTTCAACAGATGAATGGCTAAAGAAACTGTGGTACATTACACAATGAAATATTATGCAGCCATCAGGATAGATGAAGTCATGAAATTTTCCTATACATGGATGTACATGGAATCTATCATGCTGAGTGAAATAAGTCAGAGGGAGAGAGAGACACGCAGAATAGTCTCACTCATCTATGGGTTTTAAGAAAAATAAAAATCATTTTTGCAATAATCCTCAGAGATAATGAGAGGAGGGCTGGAACTTCCAACTCACTTCATGAAGCTCACCACAAAGAGTGGTGAGTGCAGTTAGAGAAATAACTACACTGAGAACTACCATAATCATGTGAATGAATGGGGAACTGGAAAGACTGTCTAGAGTACAGGTGGGGGTGGGGTGGGATGGAGGAAGATTTGGGACATTGGTGGTGGGAATGTTGCACTGGCGAATGGGGGTGTTCTTTATATGACTGAAACCTAATCACAATCATATTTGTAATCAAGATGTTTAAATAAAGAAAAAATACAGGATTCAAAACATTAAAAAAATACAACTCAACTTCTTCACCTATTTGTCTCTTAAGAACAAATTTGAGCCTGGAATGAGAAAAACAAAACAAAACAAATCATCAAACTGCACACTGACTTAAAGCTATAATAGGGACTGAAGCAAGCTTGTACTTTCCCCCCAAGTTTTCTAAACAGTGTGGGGGGAAAAACTAATTTATTTCAGTTTGAACATTGTAATATAACATTTCAGCATTTTCCATTAAAACTAAGAAATTACCACATACTCAAGTAATCTAAAGAACACTGTATTTGTTCATGTTTCAAAAATGTCATTGGATATGTTAGCAAAGAGGCTTGTTATTCGACATGTCATAAATATTATTGCTTGAATGGGTAACATACACGGTTTTTAAATTCCTAATCAGTGTTTCTAGTATCCATATGCTCACTTCCTGATTGTAGTCTCACTGGGTATTTTGGTTATTTATTTTAACTATCAAAGAAAGCTGCACTTTTGTGCTTCTCTAGGGACAAGTCACTAGCTTCCTGAGCTCTAGAATTCATTTCTAAAGGCCTTTCATGTAATATAGATAGAGAACATATACATGTCTCCAGTTTCATCTTTACAACAAGGGACTTCCGTTACATGTCCGACTCCCTTTCTGGGGCATTTCATACTCACTTCTTCACAGGAGAGAAGAAATAGTTATTTGATACTTTGAATTTGCAAGAAATTAACATTTATTGACTCATGGTTTTTGAATGTGTGAATAAAAACCCTGTAAGACTGAAAACACTGAAGTGTCCTCTCTCTCCACCATGAATGAAGAGATATGGCAATTCTGAATGAACGGGTTGTTCTAGGGACCCTAATTTTCCCAATTTGACCCTCAATTAAGGTCCTAATCTTTTTGTTCTCTGGTGTCTTACTTCTCAGTTGGCTCAAAGAAGATGATGCCATTTCTTATCTCCCAACCACCAACATCATTAATATCTCCACCAATTGGCATATTTCAATGTGTCAGTGTCGAACACCAACCATGCAAGGCACCCTGAAATCCCATCATAGAAATAGAGATTTCCATAAGTTATTTGCTGTTATTTAATGCCACAAGGGAAACTGCCCCATGTTTCAAACTAAAAGATGTCAGGACACCCTTAAAAGTATTCATCTGTAACTCTCATTTATCTTATCATCTACAGGTGCCAGGTGATGGATTCAAGGTGAGTAGGTGGATATATAGCTAGGATATCTGTTTTCCTTGAAGAATTTACAGAAAAATCTAGAAAATCGGCAATAAAACCAGAGGTGATAACTGAATAGTCAGTGATGGACCCTGATTACAGAGATCACAGAAGTCCAGACCCAGAGGTGAGAATGCAGATTTGTTAGATCAGGATGAATGAAAAGACATGAACTGAGTCTTGATGATGAGAAGTAATTGGGCCGAGAGAAAAATGGAGCTAGAGAGATAGTAAAGGGCTTAAGGTATTTGTCTTGAACATGCCCCTTGTTTTTGATGGGTTATATATTTAAAAAATATAAAAGTGGTAGCTGCTAGATTTTCTTAACCCAGAGATTCAAAACTGGCACTATTTCTGCCTTAGGTGGTCAGTAGAGCACCACATTTACATTAATGGGACAGTATAATGATAGCCCAGCTCCGTTTTCCAGAAGTTAACTACTCTGTGAAGACTTTTTTTCTATAGCAGAGATCTAGAATCTCATTCAAAACACTTGGCACCAGATAGTTTCATAACTCAGTTGTTTTGTTAAAGCTTTTAGATAGCTAATAAAATGCATTGTCTGTGTACCAGTGGCTTCCAACCTTTTAACACTGGAGGTTGATGGCTGATCTGAAGACCAGCAATTGAAAAACATATTATATGACACCATACCATGTCATGTCATATCATATATCATATAATATCACATTATCTCACACTATACCATACCATATTGTGTCATATTATATATTATATCATATTATATCACATACAGAGTTTGGGGCACTTCCCATAACTGAGCACGTGAATAATTTTTTAATTGTTTTCTTATTTTGTTGGTGTAACCTTAGTTTACATGACCTTGTATGGTTTAGGGAGGCCATCAAAGTGCCAAACTTTTTCCCGTAAAGTCCATAACACATAATTCTTTAATAAGATACATGACAAATACATTGGCTACTAACAGCAAATAGCCTCATAAAAAAAATGAAACCAAGTTATGCTGTTTTTAGGCATTTTTGAACTGAAAATTAAATATTATGAATCTGTATTTTGAGCCCCAAATAACCCTTTTAAGATAAAATTAGTTTCTCCTACTTTGGGCATATATCTGCTGGCTATTCAGATCTTCTGGGACATAAATATAAAAACATAATTAGCATGTGTGTGATTGGGGGTGGAGAAGAAAAGGGAGATGAGGAGAGAGGAACCTGCAGCAGGTAGGGAGAGAACCTTCCAGTCCACAAATGGTGAGAGGAGAAAGAGGAGACAGGACTGTGCTGAGTTCTGAGAAAGTTTGGAGTGCCTTATTGGGTGCTCCCTGTGGAGAAAGATTGCCTCTGGGAGAGTCTTGTGTTAGGTGTAGAAGGTCAGACTTGTCTTGAGGACTTAATCATGGGTTCCTAGTTGCCTGGGAAGAGCTCAGCATTGACCTGAGCTGGGAGTATGTGTAACATACAAATACACACAGATGCCCTTTGTGCTGAGGTCATCTACTCATTCAACACCTGATGTGGGCTCCTCTGAAGGAGGATGCTGAGGTGTAAGCCTCTGTGGCTCAGTTGGTCTTTTCTCTCAGTTTCCCCTCTCTTCGGGGCATTCAGATACTTGTTTCTAATGAGCACTCTGTATTTTGGGACTGTGTCTTCATGTAACTGGGATTCACTTACAACTCAGATTATCTCATTCTTCCATAAATCACATGACCTCATATTTCTCTGGGTCCTGCTTATTAAAATAGATACTGTCTTCTCAGTTCTCTCTTTTTGTTTTACACCCCTAAGATGGCCTAGTGGACATTCATTGATGGCATTTTCAAATCTAGAAGGGGTAGTTCTGGTAGAGCCTGGAGGGCTGAAGGGAACAGAACAGTGATATTATATTTGGCAAATAAGGTGACATTTAAATTAGGGATTCTCCCCCATGACTTCTGACACAGTCCACCATCAGCAAACCTCTTCTCTACACAAACCTGTAAAAAGTCTATGTAATATGGAATCCTACAGTGGACACTAGTGAATCCTCAGCCTTCACACTACCAATCTCCTGCCATTCACAGCCAGGGCCATGTGTGTTGCTCTTGACCTTCTGTGAGACCAGTAGCCAACAGCTAATCAAGTACATTTAGGGAGCAGGAGACCCAGAGGGACTATGACCCAAATACCCAATTAGAGGCTAAACTGGAATGATGCTCAACTAGTTAGATTTTAGTATCAAAGTAATCCCGTTGCCCTATGTTGCTTCTTCAGGTGAGGGAAGTGACTACAGACGATTTACTTACATTTACAGACTTCCTTATTTTTGTTGTTTTTTTGGGGGGGCACACCCATTTGACGCTCAGGGGTTACTCCTGGCTATGCGCTCAGAAATCACTCCTGGCTTAGGGGGGACCATATGGGACGCCAGGGGATCGAACCGCGGTCCGTCCTACGCTAGTGCTTGCAAGGCAGACATCTTACCTCTAGCGCCACCTTCCCGGCCCTGATTTACTTACATTTAGATGTAAGATGTGGGTTCAAGGACAATGTAACTGGGCAACAAAGCCCATGCCTTACACCTGTGAGGCCCAGGGTTCAAGCTCTGGTACTGCAGAAATAAAAAAGTAAAATTTAGATCTAAGATACAAATGGCCAGGTTATTTTAGCAGTTTGAAAGGTGCAAAGTAATAAAAATTCAATACCATGTTTTTCTTTAAAAAATTATTCAAGAACAGAGAGAATGAGAGTGAGAATAAGAGTGAAAGCAAAAGAGAGAGAGAGAGAGAGAAAGAGAGAGAGCTTTGCATCCCACTATCTCTGGTTTGATCTCAAAACAAACTACATATACAGAGCACTGACAGGGATCCCCCCTGAGAACTGAGCACTACTCAAGATGGCCCCAAACTCAAAAAATGTTTATTCAAAAGAGTCCTTTGGGACATTGGTGGTGGGAATGTTGCACTGGTGAAAAGGGGGGGGTCTTTACATGACTGAAACCTAATCACAATCATATTTGTAATCAAGATTTTTAAATAAAGTTATAAAAAATAAAATAAAATCCATATATATATCTCTGAAAAAATTATATATTAGGTGTTTCCTAAAGGCCAGGGTTTTATGTGCTCCAATATTTTTTTGAGTTCCACATTCTCTCAGAAACTAGACTGTCCAGCAGTTTACAAAATCTCTTAAGTCAGTCACAAGACTTGGTGTTTGGATGAGTGCACAGGAGGTATCAATTTTTTTTTTCAAATCTCTGACCAGTTTAGTTTTTACCGTGTGGATCTATAGCATCTCTTCTACAAATAGGAGAGGACCATGCAGAGTGGCCAAATTTGATTGACTGAAATGAGTGTGTTTGTGTAATGGGATAACCCAATACAACTTATTACAGTTAATTTGACACACAAAGTAATCGTTATTAGACCACATGGCAATTAGGTATAAATGTACACAGCTTTTATAAATGCCTATAATTAGATGTAGCATTTCTCTATGAGTGAAGAGGTGGATAGAGATTTTGCTAAATGCTTTTGCATATTGCACACATTATGGAATTTTTTTCTTAAAGAAAAATTATCCTTGGGGCCAGAGAGATAGCACAGCAGTAGGGCATTTGCCTTGCACACAGCAGATGCAGGACATATGGTGGTTCGAATCCAGGCATCCCATACAGTTCTCCCTGCCTGCCAGGAGCAATTTTTTAGTGAAGAGCCAGGAGCAACCCCTAAGTGCTGCTGGGTATGATCAAAAAGAAAAAAAACAAACAAACAAAAAAGAAAAATTATCCTTAAGTAGTACTCTGATGCCTGTTAAGTGACACAGTTCTGAATTCATCAATACATAATTAATTTTCCAGTGTCAGCTGCTTTTCTAGAAATAGAAGGATAAAAAGGAAGGAGAGTAAAATGCACCTCTAGAGTTCTTGGAAATTGAAGATATAATTCTGATGTCACAATAGAATATTTTAAGATAGACAAGAATGAGGGACATTGGTGGTGGGAAATGTGTACTGATGAAAGGTGGTGTACACCATCCTTCTATGACTAGAACTCAACTGAAACTCAACCATAAACAATTTTGTAACCACTATGCTTAAATAAAGTAATTATTATATAATAATATATAGTGTATAGTATATATAAATATAATATGTAAATAAAGTAATTGTATATATAAAGAATAGACAAGAAATTGGGCTGGAGCAAAAACAGCAAGTATGACATTTGCCTTGCACACAGGCAAACTGGATCCAATCCTCTTAACCTGGCAAGAGTAATTTCTGAGCACAGAGCCAGGAGTAACCCCTGAGTGCCATGAGGTGTGGCCCCAAACACATCTCCATTCTGGAAAAACTAAGAATAGATAAGAAAAAATATTTTAAATATAGAAGAAAGTTACTAAAATGAGTAATATTTTAAACCAGTAGATGAAATGTCTAGTTTTTATCTTGCTGATAAAAAAAGACAGAGAATATAACAGACTCTGCTATTAGAGTTAATAAAGGTTCTTTGGTATTATGAACCACGCAAACATCTTAGCCATCCTCATGATCATTCACAGGAGACACCAAGTTCTCTCTTTTTAATTCTTTTGCAACTGGAACTTAATATGCATGTAAGAGATATCGATTGAACTTCAACCCTGCACCAAACCCAGCATAGGGAAAGATGAATCAAGCTAGGTCTCTAGAAAAGATAAAAAATCCTAGAAACAGGGTTATGGTCTAGCTGGGGTTAACTCTCTTCAGAGAAACAAGAACAGAGACTACAGAGAAGCAGAGAATGAGATGGGTCATCAGAACTGTCAGATTTTAGGATGAGAAAGGATGGAAGACCACAGAGGAAAGGAGGTGACAGAAACTGAATTATGCATGTTGTGAAAGAGGCAACTAGGCAGGAGCCATGCTGGAAAATGCCCCAGTAATGATAGATGGGACTTAAATTACACTTAAGGGCAACTCAGGGAGTGAATTTTATGGCCATGGCTATGGCCCAGAGCTGGGTTTCTTGAATTGGCCCCAAGTGTTCATATCTTGAAAAACCTTATCTGTGGGATTCCTGTAAGAGTCCAGCTGCTCCCTGGCCCTTCAGCCTTGTTTCCCTACCTGTCCCTCGCCCAAATTCCTGAAGCCAGCTGGAAGGGATGGAGGAATCAGCAAACAATGCTCAGTGCCACTACCACATCCACCACACTGCCAGTTCCCAGAGACGAATTACTAGCAGCTGCCTTCCCTTCCCAAGAGACACCAGACAGTTGTCAGTTCTGGCAGGTGGTGAAGGCACTTGTTGAGATTGGCTCTTCCAGTGCTGCTTCCTGGGAAATATTTCCTAACAGACATCAGAACTGCCTTTGAGGAAGTTTGAATCACAGAGAAGTTTCTCTTTGCAAGAGAACCCTGCTTTCCACTTGCACTCCAGATGCCTGGGATCATTTTGAGACTAGTCAAAGCTGTCCACAGTCAGAAATAAAAGGCCAGAGCCCACATGAGCCTGGGGGAACTATCATGCAATATAAATGAGTTTCAGTTCCACTAAATGGTTTCCTTTTCTTTAATGTGAAAGAAGGATTAGACTTCACAGTAAAGTTGAGGAGAAGAAAGTGTTGCTGAGGTATGTCAGGCACGGTGCTATGTACACTACACAGTTATGTAAACAAACTCACCATCTGCCCAGTGAGATGGGTATTATTGTTCCCATATTATTAAAGAGGAAATGACAGTTTAGAAAATTGGTCCTATAAAGAAGGAAAGAAAGAAATAAAGAAGGAAGAAAGACAGAAAGAGGGAGGGAGAAAAGAAGGAAGGAAGAAATGAAGGAGGAAAAAGTGGGGGAAAAAAAGAAAATTGGTCCTAGGGCTGGAGTGGTGGCACTAGTGGTAAGGCATCTGCCTTGCAAGCACTAACCTAGAATGGACCTCATTTCGATCCCCCAGCGTCTCATATCATGCCCCCAAGCTAGGAGTGATTTCTGAGTGCATAGCCAGGAGTCACCCCTGAGCATCACCAGATGTGGCCCCAAAACCAAGAAAATAAAAGAAAATTGATCCCTGAGACACAGAGATCTCAGAATTGTGTACAGGGATGATCCTGGGGGAGAAAGGGGAGAGGTTAGAATTATTGGAAACCAACTTCTCTCTGCTGTGTAGACAGTAAAATATGTGTTTTCCTGGAGGATTGGTCTAAAGATTTTCTTTAGAGGGGTAAAGACACATTGCTTAATGGTGTGAGCACATACTTACCAGCGTTTTATCCCTGGTACCATATGGTCACCACTCCTCTATGACTCTGTGCAGAGACACAAATCTGACCAAAACTCCAGGTATGCCAGTATTTAAACTGATATCATCAGAATATTTTTGGAGTATGTTCTGGTGCTTTCTCCACCCCAACCCCTCATCACACTCTCAAATTCTGGAAGCCCTGGTAACCAAAACCACTTCCCACAAAAGCTACAGTATCAGAAATAGTATTTGGAATTTCTGGACAATACCATTTTTATTTAATACTGTCATATCCCTAGGAACACTGTAATGTGTATCTGAAGTCACCTGATGTTTAAAAACAAATGAAGAAACAGAATAGTCAGCTAGCAATAAAAGCTTCTGACAATGACTTAATGCCCTCATTGGAGATACAACAATTTTAATAAATTTGCTTGTCTCTGTCCCTCTTTCTTTTTCTTATTTTTCTTATTTTATTATTTTTCTTCTCTTCCTTCTTTATTACTTCTTTTCATTTTTTTTTTGTTTTCGGGTCACACCCAGCAGCGCTCAGGGGTTACTCCTGGCTCTATGCTCAGAAATTGCTCCTGGCAGGCTCGGGGACCATATGAGATGCTGGAATTTGAACCACCATCCTTCTGTATGTAAGGCAAATGCTTTACCTCCATGCTATATCTCCAGCCCCTTTTTTCTTTTTTTTTTTTTTAAGTAATTTTGTTCCCACGTATCTGGAAACAAATGTACTACAATCAACTGTGTCAACTATGTGATACGTGCTCTTTAAATAAAGTAAATCTAAAAATAAAAAGAAAGAAATTCTTGGAACTGAGTGGTACTGCTTTTGTGGTTGCCATAATCACAACTGTGCATTAGCCAGAAAACTACAACAATTGTGCATAAGCACCAAATGGACTATGGCAGTCTCAAGCTATCACAATAACTCCAAAATGAAGAGAAGGGAAATAAAGGAATTAATATCTAACATTTAGTTAGGCACAAAACTGTGGAGAGGTAATCTCAGAATCTGAGAGTCACAAGATTTGTTTTACAAACGTCCCTTTCCAATCTCTATTTCATTGATCAGGATACCAAGGCCAAGAGAGTAGGGTGATTTCCTAGGGCCAGTCATTTGAAAGATCTAGGAGGAAGACCTCAGCATCTGAACAAAACATTCAGTGTTGCTCCTCTAAGTAACTTTTCTCACTGCCCTGTTCAGTCTTCTGCACCATCTCTGCTTCTGCCTGGAGAAGTCTGGGCAGATCCAAGTCTTACTGGGGTGCTTTTAAGAGACAAACATGTAGATCTCGGTGCCAGGGCAGGCATGGAAAAAATGAGAAAAGGACCAGAAAATAAGAGCATTAGCTTCTCTAAGTGTCAGTCCTAATCATGAAAGTTACAAATCCATATTTCCAGGAGCAGTAAGAATACTTCATGCAGGCTGGAGCTACAGCACAGCAGGTAGGATGGTTGCTTTGCATGGTGCAGACCTGGGTTTAATGCCCAACATCCCATATGGTCTCCCAAGCCCACCAGGAGTATTTTCTGAGTGCAGAACAGAGAGTCATCCCTGGATGTGGACCCCTCAAAAAAATGAATACTCCATGAAAAATATTTAAGATGAACAAAATTATTTTGATGTCTAATCAAGGCAAATAAAAAGGATTTGGGTCTTAATGTCTACTATTGCCAAAGCCTAATAATTTTATTAAAATATTAGGAAGTAGTTTTAGGGCATGCTCTGAAACCAAAACATTATGCATATCAGTTTTTTGATATGCAGAAAACTTATTTCTAATTGTAGAATAAATAACGTTGTTTGCTAATTGTCTCATGTTGGTTCTCCCTGTCCCTGGGGAAGTTTCTCAGACTAAGACACACATTTCACTCAGTCTAAAGTGTAAAATGATTAGTGATTCTCAAAGTAACATTTCTCCAAGAAGTATTTTCATTTTAACATTCCAAGTCAGATAAATTCAGCTTTGCTGGAGAAACAGCAGGCTTTCTTTCAAAGTGGAGGAGAAACTTGTCAGGAGATGTGTAACATTCTTCATGCTTCTGAGCACACACTACAAAAGAGTCCTTTCACCTTCAGTGAACCAGTCCTTTTTGAGTTCCAAAATAATAGCAGCCAATTTGCTAGTAAACATTAACCAATGTTCATATTTCAAATTTCCCTATTGCTGTGAGTAGACAGTAATCATAGGTTAAAATTTTATTGGATTTTTACTGAGGATTCTATTTTAGAGAAGATGTCACATCTGAAACTATTTTTATCCTACCAACCTAATGTGAGGTAAGGATTATCACATTGATTTGACAAATTAATGTTCAAGTTTAGAGAGCTAGTGAAATTGGAAGGAGGATGATATGCCCATTACACCCTGAAGAAACTGAGGCTTAAAGAGATGCTGACACCTGAGCCAATCTCTTCTCCCCTACTCTCATTTTCTCTAACTCTAGTGAATGCATCAAAGTACAGTTTTTTTTTAAATATTGATTTACTTTGCCATTCTGCTTTTTATGTTGTGTTTAGTAATGGGCACAGTTATTACAATTGAAATGAATGTAAATATGACCAATTTGGCCTACATTCCAAGCCCAAATTGATATGGGCAGAATTCTATGAGGTTCATTTGTGGACATATGCGACTACATTGTTTCTTAAATGGACATGGAAACCAAGATGATTATGATCTTATGAAAAATTTATGGTTGACACAGATCCAGCTTAATCATGCGATTTGCTTTATGAGGTTGTGTGTAAAAATCATCAAGCAAAAGAAATACCGGAAGGTCACAAAATTCACATCCATCCAAGCATATGGATCAGTTTCTAAACACACACACACACACACACACACACACACACACACACACACCACAAACATTTTCACACATGTGGCTCATTCCAGAAAGATTTGGGCAGCCCAAAGTTAAAATAGAAACTATTATTGTATATATGCTGTCTGGAGAGCTCTCATGAAATGTTATGGAATAAAACTTGAAGCATGACCACGGAGCAGTTCAGCTAAAATCTCAGTGAATAGTTTCCCCCCAAGTCCTCTCTAGGTAATTAAAACCCAGGGTTGACTCTCCCTCAAGTTCCTCTATATTTCTTCCATATAAAAGATAAATGATAGAAAAACAGAGAGAGAAATGGGAATTCAGAAATTCAGAATGGACACTTTTTATAATAGTGACAAATTTTTTGCCTAATATTAAAAAAGAATTATTTTATTATGGTTAGAGGCTACACTGAATTATTACTTTGATAAACCACACACATGGGTCCTTTCTTTGTGGGCACAGGTGTTAAGAACTCTTAGAGAAAAGTGTGAACAGACTTTATTTCGGGAATATCCCCTGCCATAGTAGACACTTAGTATTTATTACAGAATCACCCTTTCTACAAAGAATTCATTCAGAAAATATATTAATATTGTGTTTTCAACAAGTAATGGGAATGGTCTAAGCTCAGGGGACACAAAGGAAAGCAAATAGAAAAAGCTTTCCTCTAGTAGAGATTATGTTCGAGTAATAAACACACACACACACAAATAGACTCTAAATGTGTCAAATGACAATGTGCTCTGTACGTTTAGTAATAGACCTCAAGATGTCCACATCATAATCCCTGGAACCTGTGAGTACATTAGCTGATACTGCAATGGAAACTGCAGATGTGACTGAATTGAGGATCTTGCTTGAAGAGCAGAGATGAGCCTAGCCTATTCAATTGAGTCCAATACACTCACAAAATAATGAACCAGAAGCATCAGCACTACCTGAAACTTGCTTGGAATTCAGAATTTCTGGTCTACCCCAATCTTCTGAATGAGAATCTGCATTCTAACAGTTTCTGAGGTGATTTGTATGTGGATTAAAGATGGAAAATCAGTCTTTCAGAAATTCTTACTTCTTGAGACTGACAGAAGCTTCTAGACCATTTGTATATCTTAGTGTGATCCTGTCTTTGTAAAACCAATCTTGAGCTATGCAGGTCACTGACAGCTTTGAGGACGAGGGTACAGTAAGTCTTAGATCATTATGTGCAAGTGATCCACCATACTCATTAATATGGTTCAAAAGACACTCAACTACAGATACTTTCCCTAATGACCTTCCAAAAATTTTGGCACTCATCTAACAGGCTACAGTGCTTGCAAGTATTAAATTCAGTATATCAAATTCACCCCTTCTTTTACCGTCTGTCCTTTGCTGATGACTTTTAAGCCATGAGATTTTGGGAGAAAATATATCAGGAGTAACAGACAAACTATAGACGTGTGCTTAAGGAAACAAGGAAATTAAAGTACCTTTGAGAAACAGGCTTAATTATAAGCTGTGGTCTTATTTCTGAGTTCATTAAAATTCTGTTTTTTATATTTTCTGACAGGATAGGGGAGAAACAAGGACCTACTTTGAGATTGTATTCATAAACACACAGCTGTTGCCTTAACTATAGGGTCATGCATTACTGTGGCTTTGTTTTTCTTGTCTTCCAGGTGTTTTCTAAGGATGCATTCAGTAGAATTTCAATGAGCTGGAGAGCTCTATCCAATGTATAAATTAAACGAAAGCTTCTTAAAGCAAGTTTGAGCCAAATTGCCCTCCTTGGCTGATTTGAGTTGGTTACTAAGGAAGCAATAGAAATGACACTCTCTAAGCCAGACTCTCATAAATCAGGTGTTCCAACACTTCTTGAAGTGACAATAGAAAGCCAATTGGAAAACATAATAGCAAAGACAATGCTCCAAAACTGTCGTCCGACTTTGAAGTGAGTAAATGTTTGACAGGAAAGATTGTGTGTGAACATTATTCATTGTACCAAGAGCCATTCAAAGGCACCTTCGAAGCAAAGATTAATGAAACTGAATTCTCAGGAAGTCACAGAGAATCTCTTCCAATCCCCCATCTCCTTCTCTTTCAGGGAGATCCAGATTTAGCTGGGGACAAGATTTATTATTTTGGAAGTGTGATGAAATGAAAGTTTTAGTTTACACTGTGATTTTAGTGTTGAGGTCTCACCTGTGAACATAGGTGTTGATACTCCTTAACCTGATTTGGATAATGTTTTGGTGTTGAAAAGGTCAACTAGACAGTATAGATGTATGAGAATCCAGATGATTGAGGTCACTGCTTCATGAGAAACTGACATCTCAACTTTCATGAGTTCCATTTGATCTGCATTTAATGCTATTCCCAATTTATCAAATCCTCAAATGCCATACCCACTTTAATTTATAAACATGTATGTATCGTGAACATTTGAAAGACTTGGCCAGTCTATTGCTTAATGAAAAACATGAAAGATTTTTTTTTTGAGTTTTTGGATCCAAATTCAGTGTTACCAGCTCTGCACTCAGGGCACCTTATGAGGTTCTGGGGACTAAACCCAGGTTGGCCATGTACAAGGTAAGTAGCCTACTACCTGGGCCAGGATGATGAAGTTTTATCAGTGTACCTTTTATAAGCAGCTTCAAAGTTCCTTTGCTCTTGTACAACCAAAAATAACATTCTATATTCTGATGTTAAGGATCCATCTCCGCAGTCATTCTGTAGGGCTAAATCCTTAAAAGAAAAGGACAGAAAGAAAGAATAAAAGAAAGAAAGAAGAAAGAAAGAGAAAGAAAGAAGGAAAGAAAGAGATAGAAAGAAAGAAAGAAAGAAAGAAAGAAAGAAAGAAAGAAGGAAGGAAGGAAGGAAGGAAGGAAGGAAGGAAGGAGGAAGGAAGGAAGGAAGGAAGGAAGGAAGGAAGGAAAGAAAGAAAGAAAGAAAGAAAGAAAAAAGAAAGAAGAAAAGAAAGAAAGAAAGAAAAGAAAGAAAGAAAGAAAGAAAGAAAAGAAAGAAAAGAAGAAAGAAAGAAAGAAAGAAAGAAAGAAAGAAAGAAAGAAAAAGAAGAAGGAAGGAAAGAAGGAAGAAGAAAGGAAAGAAAGAAAAGAAAGAAGAGGAAGGAAGGAAGGAAGAAAGGAAGAAAGAAAGAAAGAAAGAGAAAGAAAGAAAGAAGAGAAAGAAAGAAAGAAGAAAGAAAGAAAAAGAAAGAAAGAAAAAAAAGAAAGAAAAGAAGAAAGAAAGAAAGAAGAAAGAAAGAAGAAAAGAAGAAAGAAAGAAAAAGAAAGAAAGAAAGAAAGAAAGAAAGAAAGAAAGAAAGAAAGAAAGAAAGAAAAAGAAAGAAGGAAGGAAGGAAGGAAGAAAGAAAGGAAGAAAGAAAAAGAAAGAAGGAAGGAAGGAAGGAAGGAAGAAAGGAAGAAAGAAAGAAAGAAAGAAAAGAAAGAAAGAAAGAAAGAAAGAAAAAGAAAGAAGGAAGGAAGGAAGAAAGAAAGAAAGAAAGAAAGAAAGAAAGAAAGAAAGAAAGAAAGAAAGAAAGAAAGAAAGAAAGAAAGAAAGAAAGAAAGAAAGAAAGAAAGAAAGAAAGAAAGAAAGAAAGAAAGAAAGAAAGAAAGAAAGAAAGAAAGAAAGAAAGAAAAGAAAGAAAGAAAGCAAGCTACAGAGGAAGTTTGGAGCCAGAAAGATTGTACAGCCTGGTAAGGAAGGCACTTGCCTTGTATTTGGTCAACCCAAGTTTAATCTATAACCACTGCTTGGGAACTCCCTTCCACAAAGCAAAACAAACCAAATATACTATGAAATAAGACAGAAACAAATAACAAAAACAAATAAAACAAAAAATTCCAGTTAATTTCAAAGCGGGCTTATTCAGTGCTAGGCCTTGAGGAAGAAGTGCTGCTTGGTCCAGGGATCACCAGGACAACCCTAGCACAGCTTTTGTCTTGGGCTTCCCTCTCACCCAGTGAGATGGCAGGGGACAGGTGAAACAAGAGATACAGGTGAAAACTGAGTAGATACCTTGATCCCTGTACTTTTTACTCAACCCAAAATTCATTTATTAAAATCATTACACTTAATTTACTTTCTCATTTGTTCTTTCTTTTCATCAATATAATTTTTGAGCCATTTGAGAATCAGGTACATACATCTTGATCTTTTATCTTTTAATATGTGAATGTTTAGTTCAAAGAACAGGGGGATTCTCTTAAATGATCACCGAATAATGAGCCACTTTAGTAAATGTAGTAACATGGAGGCAATGCTTTGCCTAATGTCTAATTTATCTCCATATTCAAGTTTTGTCTAGATTCCTAGACAGTTGATGCAGTAATGCCCTTCATAGTGTTGGATATCCTCTGTAACGTTGTTCCCAAACTGCCTGGTAGACAAAATCCTTGTAGATATTTGTTCTAGGGGACCCTATAGAGCAATCATTTGGGAGATTCTCCTTCCGGATGAAAGCTTTGAAGATACCATTGCGCCAGAGATGGGGAAAGACAGCACAAAGAGGGGTGCCATCCCCACCACCATCCTTGATTAATGACTCTTAATTGGGCTTGACCCTATGCTGTTCTTTCTCCCCCAAGGAGAGCTCTGGTTAAAGGAAATAATATCTATCAACACTGTGTTGCTCCAGGGTCATTCCTAAGTCCCTGGCTCTCTGTTATCCTTCAGGTATCCCAGTTCCTATTGTCCTATAGAAGCATTGTTGGAAGGGAATAAACTTTCTCTGGCCATCAGCCTGGAGCTGGTTCTTTCCCTCAATCAACTGGGCAGAAAGAAGTCCTCTGTCCCAGTCCTCAGTCCCTGTCCTGAGTCCCCTATGGCACTCGCCTACAGGTTTGGCACCCTTAGCACATTTCCCTTTCTAATCCAGGCCAAATAAGCAATGGTTAAAAACTAAATGTTGCCAGTTTTCTTTCATCCCTTTAGCTTTCTTCAATTTGGAAATTTTCACAGCCTTTCTTTGCATTTTAAAAAAATTCTAGGTGATTGATGATGCTTAATATTATGAAAATTGTATTTTTGAAGAATATAGCCCCCTTCTGATTTTTTAATAATCTATGTAGGTTTCTTGAGGATTGATGATTTGTATGTTGAAAACTGGTTGTAAATAAATATGTTGAGAAAAGAGTTTTTTAAAAATATTTTTCTTTAATTACTAACTCAATAACTAAGCATTATTTTTCTAGGTCACATCTATCAGAATATGTTATTTTTTTTAATAAAAGTGTTAGGTGTTCCAGTTTTAACAAACAGTCTCTAAAATAAGTTTTTCTGTTTAAAGGCTTAACTTCTTAATACAAACATTTTGAGATTCCTATAATCAGAATATATGCACAGTCATTCATTCATTGGATATTGAATATGTAATTTCCACTAAGTACCTGGTTAACTATTACATTTATGGTGGAGACACCAACAAACACAGCTTTAACCCTGCAAGAATTCTATGCGTGGTAGATAAGGATATAGGAAATCATAGGATGGTGTTTGAAAGACTGTGATGAGAAAAAACAAGGTGCTCTTGAAATATCCTGGAGAGTGTCTACACCCTCTTGGAAAGCATTCAAGATTCCCTAGAGCTTATGTTGTCTATAGGAATTGTTAAGTAGAATAAATAAGAGTTAATTTGTCCAATGTTAGAAGGCAAAGAGGTGTAAAGTAAGAGATGGGGGAAGATTTATGATAGTGAAGGAGAAGCCACCATATGAAGTTGTTGGGGCAAGACAAGTTAATGAAACCAGAAAACAAATATTTTGATAAGAAAACAGGGCAGGGGTTGGAGAGATAGCATAGAGGTAAGGCATTGGCCTTGCATGCAGAAGGTCGATGGTTTGAATCCCAGTATCCCATATGGTCCCCCGAGCCTGCCAGGAGTAATTTCTGAGCATAGAGCCAGGAGTAACCCCTGAGCACTACTGGTGTGACCCCAAAACAAACACAAACAACAAAACAAAACAAAACAAACAAACAAAAAAACAGGGCAGGGGCCAGAGCAGTGGCACAAGCGGTAAGACATCTGCCTTGCGTGTGCTAGCCTAGGACAGACTGCAATTGTAACCCCCGGCGTCCCATATGGTCTCCCAAGCCTGGAACAATTTCTGAGAGCATAATGGGGAGTAACCCCTGAGCATTACCTGGTGTGTCCCCCCCCAAAAGAAAACAGGGAAAATGCACATGAGAAAAATGGTGAGATAGGGCAGAGTTATGTCCCGAGAGCATTCTAGGCACATTAAAAGGGTTTAGTAAACGACCTCTTTGAGTGTTGACAGAAAGTTGAGAAGTGGATGTGTTGAATATTGGACTCTAGATTAGAGAGTAGGTAGGTGGGAGACAAGAAAAAATAGAAGCAATAAATACATTTAATGCACAGCGATGAAATCCAGGAATTAGATAGAAGCCTGGCAGGAAAAATAAGATTCTATCCTATGACATGTGCAAATACTAAGATCACTAGCTACAGAGGCCTAATTTATCATGCACGACAGAGCGAAAACCTTCCAGACATCACAAAAGGACCTAAGGGAGAGTAAAAGAGCATGTACGGAGCCTGTAGTTATACCCATGACAGTATACTTCAAGGGTGAAGAAACCCTGTATCTCGTAGGCCAGGGGAATTCCCTTTCTAATCTTCCCAGTTTTTTACTGTGCCTATACACCTAAAATACTACTGTGAATGATTTGTAATCCAGTTTGGTCAAAATAAAAATGATTAATTAATAAAAAATAAAAATAAATAAAAATAAGGCTGTGGATAATGTGGATAATGGATAATCAGAGATAAGGAAAGGCAAACCCAGAAACAATTGATGCTTCTTGGATGTTTATTGAAGGTAAAATAAATTGAACACCAATATTTCTTCTATTTTTTATATATCTCTATTTAAGTACCATGATTACAAACATGTTTATAGTGGGGTTTCAGTTATAAAAAAGAACACCCCCCTTCACCAGCGCAACCTTTCCACTACCAATGCCCCTCGTCTCTCTCCTCCCCACCCCTGCCTGTATTAGAGACAGGCATATTACTCTCACTCATGGCCATGGTCATGATAGTTGTTAGTGTAGTTATTTCTCTAACAGCACTCACTACTCTTTGTAGTAAGCTTTATATCATGGGCTGGTCCTTCTAGCCCTCATTTCGATTGTCTCTGAGTATTATCACAATACTGTCTTTTATTTTTCTTAAATCTCACAGATGAGTAAGACTATTCTGTGTCTATCTCTCTTCTTCTAACTTATTTCACTCAGCATAATAGTTTCCATGGTCATCCATGTATAAGCAAATTTCATGGCTTCATTTTTCCTGACAGCTGCATAGTATTCCATTGTGTATATGTACCACAGTTTCTTTAGCCATTCATCTGTTGTCGGGCACTGGGTTATTTTCAAATTCTGGATATTGTAAATAGTGTTGAAATTAATATAGGTGTAAAGAAGGCACAGCCTTTATGGAAAACAATATAGAGATTTCTCAAAAAAACTGGAAATTGAGTTCCATACAACCCAACTATACCATTCCAAGGACATACCTAGGAACACAAAAACATAATGCAAAAATGCTTCTGCACACCTATATTTCTTCTTAATTAACTGTGAAGATGTGAGCACTGCACACCCCACCTATTCTATAAGAAATACAGAGGTTGGGAGACTGGATTTCATCAGCGTTCCTGCCGGTGATCCTGCCCGCTTCAGAGCTACCTGAGATTAAATTTCATCAGCATTCCTGCTAGTGATTCTGCTTGCTTCAGAGCTGCCTGAGACTAGATTTCATCTGCGTTCCTGCTGGCGATCCTGCCTGCTTCAGAGGTGGGTTGGGACATACACACACTGATATCTGCTGGTTTCTGCCAGGAGTCAAAAGGGTGCAGAAGCCATCTTGGGTCATGCTGTTTTCAGCAACCTGAGACTGGATTTCATCAGCGTTCCTGCCGGTGATCCTGCCTGCTTCAGAGGTGAATGTCAAATTCTGGGTGACCCAGAAGACCACAGTGAAGGTTTTGGAGGCTTCAAACTCTTTCACCTTTGTCAGTAAGAGGATGGGAAGCCCAAACCATCTGAGGGGATTACCCATTTCAAACTAGGATTAAAGTTCTAAAGGATTTCTGGGAACTTAGATGCCAGCACCCCTATCTGCCTGTCTTCTGTGCTGTGCTGCATTTTCAGCCTGATTTTATCCTGTGTGTGGCTCATCTGCAGATGGCTCACCTTCCTTGGAGGTGAGTTTACATGCCCAGAAAGGGAAGCCACTGAATTCTCTGGAACTCAGATGCCAGCACCCCTATCTGCCTGTCTTTTGTGCTGTGATGCATTTTTGGAATGATTTTATCCTTTGTGTGGCTCATCTGCAGATGGCTCGCCTTCCCTGGAGCCTTCCCTGGAGGTGAATTTACATGCCCAGGAAGGGAGGAGCCAGAAGAGCGCAGCCTCCGCTTTGCTTTGCAGCCGTGCACATCATTTAGCCAATGAATACAGCCACAACATGTAGAAAAACCCACAATACAAGTGTGACAATGGGGAAACAACGCAGGCCAGTGCCAGACATAGAGAATGACCATGGCAACTCTGATGACTTGAACATGACTAACCAACTAGTCAATCTCTCAGATAAGGAGTTTAGAGTCACAATATGAAAGATGTTCAAAGAACTCAAAGAAAGTATAGAACAGAACACTAATAAGAATCAAGAGAATATGAAGATAGAAATCAGAAAATTCCAAACTGAAATTTCAGGTCAAATATCAGGTCTGAAAAACTCAGTAGATAAATTGAAGAAAAACATGATTGAGCTTTCCCATGGGTTAACAGCAGCTGAGGATAGAATTAGTACACTGGAAGATGAGATGAATAACAATTCCATACAGCAGAAGAAATTGGAAAAAAGCCTTAAAGCAAATGATCAAACAATGGAAAAATTACTCAAAGAATGGAAACAGAGGAAAATAGAAGTCTATGATAAGCTCAACAGAAACAACTTAAGAATCATTGGAGTCCCAGAGCCCCAGGAAGAAAATCTCCAGGAAGAATCAACGGTCAAGATTATTAAAGAGAAACTACCAGAGCTAATGAATACATGCGATCAAACCCTGTATGCCCGAAAAGTACCAACTAAAAGAGACACCAGAAAAAAAAAACCCAAGACACATCCTAGTCACAATGACGAATCCCATCCCACAGATAAAGACAGAATTCTGAAAGCAGCAAGATCGAAAAGAGAAGTTACATAAAAGGGAACATCCTTGAGATTTACTGGAGACCTGTCACCTGAAACACTCAAGTCCAGAAGGCAGTGGTGGGGCATAGTGACAAAATTCAATGAAATAAATGCTTCACCTACAATAATGCACCCAGCAAAACTCACTTTCAGGTTTGAAGGAACAATACATGGTTTCACAGACAGACAACAGCTCAGAAACTTTACAGACTCAAAACTATTCTTAAAAGAAAAACTGAACGGCTTACTTTAAGACAAGACTGACCAACAGACACACCAAACTTCTATATAAAGATGGCACTAGCTCATAGGACAATTCTTTCTCTCAATGTCAATGGACTAAATGCAATAGTTAAGAGACACAGAGTGGCTAAATGGATCAAAAAACTCAATCCAACCTTCTGCTGCCTACAAGAAATGCACCTGAATAGTCAAAACAAACAAACTCAAAATAAAAGGCTGGAGGAAAATCATCCAAGCAAACAACACCCATAAAAAATCTGGAGTGGCCATACTAATATCAGATAATGCAAACTTTATACTTAGGAAAGTTGTAAGGGACAAAGATGGACATTTTGTATTAATCAAGGATACGTACCATAGGAAAAAATCACTCTCCTAAATATATATGCACCGAATGAGGGGCCAGCAAAATATTTAATAAAATTGTTGACAAATCTGAAAAATAATATCAATAACAACACAATAATTGTGGGAGACCTCAACATGGCATTGTCAACACTTGACAGGTCAATCAGACTGAAACCCAACAGAATATACTAGACCTGAAAAGAGAAATGAAAGAAAAAGGCCTAGTAGATATATACAGGACACTCCACCCCCAGATGCCTGGATACACATTCTTGTCTAATGTACATGGGACATTCCCAGGATAGACTACATGCTAGCACATAAAACATACCTCCATAATATCAAGAGGATAGAAATTTTGCAGGCTACCTTCACTGACTACAAGGCCCTGAAATTATATGTGAACTACAAAGGGACACAGAAGAAAAACTTTAATACCTGGAAGTTAAACAGCCTAATACTGAATAACCAGTGGGTCCGAGATGAAATCAAAGAGGAAATCAAAACCTTCATAGAAGCAAATGACAATGGAGACACAAACAATCAGAACCTATGGGACACAGAAAAAGTGGAACTGAGAGGAAAATTTATAGCTTTGCAAGCACACATCAGGAAAGAAGAAGGGGCATACCCGAATAGCTTAATGACGCAGCTCATAGAATTAGAAAGTACTCAACAAAAGGACCCAAAAATAGGGAGACAGAAGGAAATAACAAAGCTGAGAGCAGAAATCAATGAAGTGGAAACCCGAAAACAATCCAAAAGATCAACGAAAGCAGATTTGGTTCTTTAAAAAAATGAACAAGATTGATAGACCACTGGCAAAACTAACAAAGAAAGAGAGAGAGAGAAACTTAATAACTCGTATTAGGAATGAAAAAGGAGAGATCACTACTGATATGGTAGAGATCCAAAGGGTAATCAGAAACTACTTTGAGAAACTCTATGCCTCTAAAAATGAAAACCTGGAAGAAATGGATAAATTTTTGGACTCTTATAATATTCCACGTTTGAATAAAGAGGGTGTAGCATACCTAAACACCCCCATCACTATTGAGGAAATTAAGACAGTAATCAAATGTCTGCCCCAAAACAAAAGTCCAGGCCCAGATGGATTTACTAATGAATTCTTTCAAACCTTTCAAGAGGAACTTCTACCAATCCTGGCAAGATTCTTTCATGAAATAAAAACAAACAGGAACACTTCCAAATAGCTTTTATGAAGCCAACATCACCTTGATACTTAGCAGACAGAGATGCTACGAAAAAAGAAAATTACAGACTAATATTGCTGATGAATACAGATGCAAAGATCCTCAACAAAATCCTGGCAAATAGAATTCAATGCCTCATTAAGAAGATGATCCACTATGATCAAGTAGGTGTCATCCCAGGATTGCAAGGCTGGTTTAACATCCGTAAATCTATCAACATAATACACAACATCAACAACAAGAAAAATGAAAATCACATAATCATATCAATTGACACAGAGAAAGCATTTGATAAGGTCCAACACCCATTCTTGATCAAAACTCTCAGCAAGATGGGAATGGAAGTAACCTTTCTCAATACAGTTAAGGCCATCTACCACAAGCCAGAGGCAAATGTGGTCCTCAATGGAGAAAAACTGAAAGTCTTCCCTCTAAATTCTGGCACAAGACAAAGCAGTCCTCTCTCACCACTCCTGTTCAACATAGCAGTGGAAGTACTTGCTATAGCAATTAGGCAAGAAAAAGATATCAAGGGAATCCAGATAGGAAAGGAAGAAGTCAAGCTCTCGCTGTTTGCTGATGACATGATCCTCTATCTAGAAAACCCTAAAAACTCTATGAAAAAGCTTCTAGAAACAATAGACTCATATAGCAAGGTGGCAGGCTACAAAATTAACTCACAAAATCAATGGCCTTTCTATACACCAATAGTAATAAGAAAGAAATGTACATTAAGAAAACAAGCCCATTCACAATAGTGCCACAAAAAATATCTTGGAATCAACTTGACTAACAATGTGAAGGAACTATACAAAGACAACTATAAAACTCTGCTCCAATAAATAAGAGAGAACATGCGGAAATGGAAGCACATACTCTGCTCATGGATTGGCAGGATTAACATTATTAAAATGGCAATACTTCCCAAAGCATTGTATACATTTAATGCGATCTCTCTAAAGATACCTATGACATTCTTCAAGAAGTGGATCAGGCACTTTTGAAATTTATTTGGAACAATAAACACCCTAGAGTAGCTAAAGCAATTATTGGGAAAAAGAATATGGGAGGATTTACTTTCCCCAACTTTAAACTGTACTACAAAACAATAGTTATCAAAACAGCATGGTATTGGAATAAAGACAGGTCCTCAGATCAGTGGAATAGGCTGAATACTCAGAGAATTTTCCCCAGATATTCAATCACCTAATTTTTGATAAAGGAGCAAGAAATACTAAATGGAGCAAAGAAAGCCTCTTTAACAAGTGCTGTTGGCACAACTGGCTAGCCACTTGCAAAAAATTGAACTTAGACCCCCAGCTAACATCATGTACAAAGGTTAAATCCAAATGGATGAAAGACCTCAATATCAGACCCGAAACCATAAGATATATAGAAAAACACGTAGGTAAAACACTCCCGGACTTTGAGATTAAAGTCATCTTCAAAGATGAGTCTCCAAGTAAGTGAAAGCAGAGATTAACAGATGGGAATATATTAACCTGAGAAGCTTCTGCACCTCAAAAAAAAATAGCGCCCAGGATACAAAAGCCCCCCACTGAATGGGAGATACTATTCACCCAATACCCATCAGATAAGGGGCTAATCTCCAAAATATACAAGGCACTGTTAATCCCATCAAAAAATGGGGAGAAGAATTGGACATACACTTTGAGAAAGAAGAAATACAAATGGCCAAAAGACACATGAAAAAATGCTCCACATCTCTAATCATCAGGAAGATGCAAATTAAAACAACTATGAGGTACCACCTCACACCCCAGAGATTGGCACACATCACAAAGAATGAGAACAAGCAGTGTTGGAGGGGATGTGGAGAGAGAAAGGAACTCTTATCAGCTGCTGGTGAGAATGCCGTCTAGTTCAACCTTTATGGAAGGCAATATGGAGATTCCTCCAAAACTGGAAATCGAGCTCCCATATGACCCAGCTATACCTATCCTAGGAATATACCCTAGGAACACAAAAATACAATACAAAAATCCCTTCCTTACACCTATATTCATTGAAGCACTATTTACCATAGTAAGACTCTGGAAACAGCCAAGATACCCCTCAACAGATGAATGGCTAAAGAAACTGTGGTACATAAACACAATGGAATATTATGCAGCTGACAGGAGAGATGAAGTCATGAAATTTTCCTATACATGAATATACATGGAATCTATTATGCTGAGTGAAATAAGTCAGAGAGAGAGAGAGAAAAACACAGAATGGTCTCACTTATCTATGGGTTTTAAGAGAAATGAAAGACATTATTACAATAATAACTTTCAGACACAAAAGAGAAAAGAGCTGGAAGTTACAGCTCATCTCATGAAGCTCACCACAAACAGGGATGAGTTTAGTTAGAGAAACAACTACGTTTTGAACTATCCTAATAATGAGAATGTACGAGGGAAATAGAAAGCCTGTCTAGAGTATAGTCAGGATTTGGGTGGGGAGGAGGGGGATTTGGGACATTGGTGATGGGAATGTTGCACTGGTGACGGGTGGTGTTCTTTACATGTCTGAAACCCAAACACAATCATGTATGTAATAAAGTTGTTTAAATAAAAAATGTATCAAAAAAAAGAACTCTGTGTCAAAAAATATACTAGCTCTGACTTGAATATATCCTTCTGAATGGAGAAAATACTTAGAAAGCAAGAAAGGAAGGAAGAAAGGAAGGAAGGAAGGAAGGAAGAAAGGAAGGAAGGAAGGAAGGAAGGAAGGAAGGAAGGAAGGAAGGAAGGAAGGAAGGAAGGAAGACAGGAAGGAAGGAAGGAAGGAAGGAAGGAAGAAAGGAAGGAAGGAAGGAAGGAAAGGGGTGAAGAGGGAGAGTGAAATGAAGAAAGGAAGGAAACATGGAAAGGGCAGAAAGAAAGAAAGGAAGAAACGTAAAGAGAAAGAAATCATCAAAAAGGGAAGATTCAATGTAAGTGTTCTTATGTTCAGTTTACATAAAACTGGCAGATATCTATTTAAACAGATTGTGAAACTAATAGTTTTGTAATTAATAAATTATGAGCCTGCTTAAAAAAAAAGAAATACTGAGGTCAAAGTTCAAGTCATTTGATAAAGACAGTTCTATTTTGAATATATAGTTGATGAGGAGGGTTGTAAACTAAGCATTGAGAATTCTACCAAGGATTAGACATAGAGATCTGAGGCCCATTGCAACTTGAGTTCATGGGACTTAGGTCAACAAATCAATGACTACTAACCATCTCTCTAGCCATCTTTAGGTCACTCTGCTAACTTTTCTGTAATTTCTAAGTTCTAATGCCTTCTGGGCCCAATTTTAGGCCATTTTCTCTAAATTATAGTCTCTTCCCCAATATTTTTGAATAGAATATTTCTTCTTTTCCAGCCCAATGAGATTCAAGTTCTTCCTTCTTGATTAGAATGGAATACCATATAAATAATGTTATGTTGGAATTTCTAATTTGATTAGGACATTTGCTGATTCTCACATGATTTGAGTTTTCGTTTATTTTATTAGAACCCATGGATGATGTTTAGAAGTTTGTGAACATTTTAAAATGTTCATATATTAGTTGTCTCTTGAGTGTTGAATCTTTTGCATTTTCTTATTAACTCTAAAAATTAGGGCATGATATTTCTGATATGTTAATTTAGTTTCTCCTGTTGGATTTTTAGAGGATTGAGGCAGCAATATTTGTTTGAAGAATGCTCTTGTATAAAACTGTGATTGATGTCTCTCATGTTTCTCAAAGTCCCCCTTTAATAGGTACCCATAATATCCATAAAATTACTCTTTTTTTTTGTTTTGTTTTTTTGGCCACACCCAATGACACTCAGTGGTTATTTCTGGCTATGTGCTCAGAAATTGCTCCTGGCTTTGGGGACCATATGGGACACTGGGGCATCGAACTGTGGTCTGTCCTAGGCTAGCGCACACAAGGCAGATGCCTTATGACTTGCACCACTGCTCTGGCTTCCCTAATACTTATTCTTTTTTTTTTTTGTTTTTGTTTTTGTTTGTTTTGTTTTTTTTTTTTTTGGGTTTTTGGGTTACACCTGCCAGCGCTCAAGAATTGCTCCTGACTCTATGCTCAGAAATCGCTCCTGGCAGGCTCAGGGGACCATATGGGATGCCGGGATTCAAAACACCATCCTTCTGCATGCAGGACAAATGCCCTACCACCATGCTATCTCTCCGGCCCCCATAATACTTATTCTTAATATAAAGTTTGTCTCTATAACATAATTCCATAATGGCATCAATAGCCAGCCTTTTTACCTAATAGCCAGGAGGTGAAGGAAGATCAAGGATATAAGGTTAGTATTTAATTATTTTAATTTAGTGAGAGTATGTACAATATTTCTGAATTTAGAAAATTTTGTTGAATTACAGCACCATGATATGTATATTTGTGTGTGTACATAGCATGTGTGTATTTTAGTTATATTTACAATTATGTAGTTTGCTTTATTTGTGGGGGACACACTTAGAAATACTCAGATGCTATTCCTGGTACTCTGAGTTCACTGTGCTTGGACCAAACCTGGACTTACAGCATAGGAAGCACCCACTCCCACCAAGTGTACCATCTCCATGGTTCCTTAATTACATCACTGGACTTGAGATTTGGCCAGCAGAATCTTTCATATGGAAATTTCTCATAGGTACAACATTTGATTTCTAAAATGCAGAGTGTAGTTCTACTCCAGTTACGAGTACAAGATTAATCATAACCATCAATAATTCAGTCCCATCCAACTACCAAAAGAACCCCCTATTCATTTTTTGTTTATTCATTCTAGAGCCACATGTGGCAATACTCAGGGGCTCTTCCTGGCTCTGCACACAGGAATTACTCCTGGTGATGCTTGGAGGACTATATGGGATGCCAAGGATCAAAGCTGGGTAATCCATGTGCAAGGTAAATGCTCACTACTGTACTAATTCTCTGTACTAATACCAGGTAAATACCTGGTAATTTTATTCAGTACTATCTCTTCAATACTTCTTAATCTCTGGGGCCACTTTTCATCTTAATGACTTTGGTCTCTAGGTAAGTTCAGGCTTCTGTTGGCACAGTGTTGGGATCCCCTTCTTGTTCCAGGGAAGATGTGACACCTTTCTCTTTCAGGCACCCAATACTAACCTGTGATGCCAGTTACTTCCTAGTCCATGAAGTGTCACCTTTACCCAGCCAGGGGTCACTGTCCTGCCCCTCTCACTCTCTCTGGTGAATTCTGGTCCTTATGTTAGTTCACACAAACTCATCTAAGGTTATATGTAATGTTTTCCAATGATCTTTTTCAACCTTTATGTTTTCATTGTAGGCAGGTACCAGAATAGCAGGGATCTAGGTAGAAATTTCTCCTTGTTGCCTGAGCAGCAGGGTTATTCACTGAAGTATACTTGGGCTTTGTTTCTGCTTCTAAAATATTCAGCAAGAATGGGCATCGGTTGTATTTTATTCTCTTTATCCTTCTCACCCTCATCTCCTAGAAGGGGGTCAAGGTGTTTGTACTTCTTGCCTCAGGGGCATTTGAAAAACTAAAAGCAGAAAGTGCTTGAAACAACCTCTTTTTGGCTTTCCTGAAAGTCTTGAGAATACTAAGTGTGAATACCCCCTGACAGGGAAAAGAATACAGAGAAAGAAGTGCAAAAAAGCCAGATATGGGCTGAGGACTCTATCTAACAGGAAGGGTCCTCCTCTTCTTGAGTTCTGGGGGAATGTGGCAAGTTCTTAATGGGGAAAGTCTGTTATGCCTAGGGACACTGCCCAAACCGTGAAACTCCAACCTTTGGGGCACTAAAATCCAGACACTAGAATTCTGGGCTTTATCAAAGCGTGTATCCATACAATGCCTCCATACAGTGAAGTCCTTGCATTGATTTTTCTAATTGTCCTTTAAAAATTATCATAGAGCAAGATTAATATGGGGGTTTTTTTTTGGTGTAAAGATCTATGACTTTTATTACTTTTATAGATTCACGTAATAAAACTAAAGGATAGACCACCCCCTTGCCCCAAAATGTTTATTAGATGTCTCCACAGTTTCCAGATTAGACTACCATCAAAAGGCGGGCTTAAGGGGAAACTCTAAACTCTCCCTTAGTAAGTGTGACCACTTCCTAAAAGAATGGAGATCGGTGATATTATCTAGGCATCATTATCTACAAAAATGACTCTTTTATTAGAGAATCCAAGCTATGTGGCTGGAAAAAACATAGAACAGTTTTTCCTTGTCTTGTGGATCTCCCTCCTTTCTCATTGATCACCCATGCCCCATTCCTCATTAACTCAAGTGAAAAACCCTTGGTTTGTCCTATTTGTCAAGATTTTATGCTACATATATATGATTAAATTCAGTGGTTTGAGAGCTAGTGCTGTGAGTAAAACACTTGCCTTTCATATATTTGACCTAAGTTTTGTCCCTGGCACTACACATGGTCCTTTGATCTCCTTCAGAAATGAATCATGAGTTCAGAGCCAGGAGTAAGTCCTGAGCACTGCTAGGTTTTGTGACCCCAAACAAAAACCAAAACAAAATAATTTGATCATTTCTCCTTCACTCTGTCTTATGTTAATTTGATTGTTCGACCAGCCTAAGAAAAACCCTAAAAAATCAGAGACTTTTTTCCTTTCTGCTCTATAAGGATATAGTTTAGTTCATCATCATCCTTACCCCCAAAATAACTACATTGTTATATCCCCTTTATATGGCTAGTTCTCCCCATAATCCTTAGAAATCATAGTTATATTCCATACTTACAATTTTATCTATTGGAGATTGTCCAATACATGGAATCACACTGTTGTTTATACCCTGCAATTCTCTTTGGGATTCATTTATGTATATCAATAATTCATGTCTTTTTACTGCTGAGTAGTATTCCATAGTATGAATATAGTATTTCAGAGTATAAATATAGCACAGAATGTTAATTCTTTTACCTGCTGAAAGGCATTGGGATAAGTTTTAATCCTTGACTAACACCAAGTACTATAAAAATATTTGTACAGCTTTGTAAATTATTATACAAATATTATATTATATTTGCATTATACTTATAATCACACAAATACATATTATTATCTTATTTCCTTGATCTAGGGAAATTCCTAGGACCAGAATGTCTAGATCATATATTAAATATCTGAATAACTGCATAATAAATTGCCTGAACTTTCTCCAGTAGCCATGACATTTTACCTTTCCACTAACATTTGAGACTTGTTCATCAGTACTAGAGATATAATGCTAGTCCTTTGTTATAGCTATCATAATAGGTGTGCAGTGATATCCTTTGGTGCTTTTAATTTGCATTTTCCAAATCAAGCCCCTGTACTTAAGGGTTGTGTGACTCTCACAATGAACTTCTCAGCAGCAATATCTAGTCTGGAGCAAAGATAAGGGTGGCTCTTTATATATTTTTGTTGTGATTCCCTGAATGGACTGACAAGTGATGGGAAAAAGCCCTCACAAATCAGCAGAGTGGGGGTGGGGATCTGAGTTAGATTTAATATACTTTAAGTATAGTGACAATTCTCACAAATTCAAAATCAAATTCATGCCCACTTTCTCATATTCATGTAGTCACAATTTTTGCACCTTTCTCGGTGGTACATTAAGTATTATTTTTGCATTAGTATTACTTTTTGCATTGGTATTACTTGATGAAAACTCAGCAAAGTACTTCCATAGGCACCCTCACATAATTGCTAACCTAGATTTTCCTAGAATCCTGATCAAACAAATAGCATTCCTTTGAATTTATAACAATAGGAAAACCTGCACACTAAGTAAATAAGACGAGTCTATAAACCCAGGTGTGTATTAGTCAGCACTGCCTGGATTAGGGGTGACTCATAATGGCTAACTGAATTAGAAAACAAGTCTCAAAGGTGCTAGAATTAGAAGATGGTAGAATCCAAGAATTTTATTCAATGAGTCAAATGTTTTTCTTCTCCTGGCCTCTCTCTACTGTTGTTCCCTAACACTCTTGTTTCATTAAACACAGTTATCTACCCCAGCTCTGTGAATCTCCAAAGTGGGATTATATGGTCACACTCATAAAACCTGGTTCAGAAGCTTCTTATTGTATAATACAGAATCTTGTCTAGTCTTTGTCCCAGGTTCCCAGTTGTTAAAAATTCTTGAAATTTGCTGAGTGATGGAAGTATCTTTACTATTCATAAACCCTGGGATCAACCTAATTTATACTAATGAGGTGACTCTAGGTAGCTTCAGGCTGGGGGATGGTCATCTGAAAGAATGACTTAAATTTCTGAAGGTTTGAACTCTGGGAAGGTTATTTGAGGACAAGAAGAGTTGGAGACAATCTATCCCATGACCGCCAATTTTGGCAACTGTGACTCCACATTGAACTCCCCGGCCAAATCCCTGATTTAGTTCAGTAGAGCTTGCTGAATGGGACACATCTACATGCCCAGAGATTATCTGGGCAGATTATCTGGGAAGAAATGTCCAGAGATCTCTGTCCATGGAGAAAAGGCATAGACTTCACAATTGGGGGCTTCATAGGCTGTACCCGATATGCCTTAACACTGGGCCAAGGAACAATATTAAACAATTGTCCTTGCTACAAAAGGACAGTTAAGGACAGATAAGGACAGTTTATCCCCTGCTAGCCTTTTCTGCTTCCTATCCTAATTCTTACTTTACTTAGATTTACGGGTAAAACTGTTCTACAGAAGACCAGTTTTTGAAGGGATATTATTGTTCCTATGTCCACTAAACTGGGGCCTACCCTCCCATCCTTTCATTCCTGTTCTTTCCTATAAAAATCCCTGGTTGTACCAATTTAGATAAGATGTTTTTGAGACACAAGTCTATCCTCTTTCAACCTGCTAGCTTTTTGTCAATAAAATTCTTCTTTCTTTCTTTCTTTCTTTCTTTCTTTCTTTCTTTCTTTCTTTCTTTCTTTCTTTCTTTCTTTCTTTCTTTCTTTCTTTCTTTCTTTCTTTCTTTCTTTCTTTCTTTCTTTCTTTCTTTCTTTCTTTCTTTCTTTCTTTCTTTCTTTCTTTCTCTCTCTCTCTCTCTCTCCCTCCCTCCCTCCCTCCCTCTCTCTCTCTCTCTCTCTCTTTCTTTCTTTCTTTCTTTCTTTCTTTCTTTCTTTCTTTCTTTCTTTCTTTTCTCTTTCCTTTTTTACTTTTTTTATTTCTTTTGCAGGGTCACATTGGTGGCAAACTAGGGTTACTCCTGGCTCTGAGCTTAAAAATTATTCTGGGCAGACTCAGGGGGGACTATGCCTGTGGATTGAACCTGGGTTGGCCATGTGGAAGGCAAATGCCTTCCCCACTGTGCTATTTATCTAGCCCCTAAAATTCATTTTTAACCCCTCATTGTGTCTCTTGTTTGATTGGCAGTGGAATCATGCCTAGGTTCATTTGGCCTGGCTAATTAGTATTTTTCCTCATACAATTAGAATCTGAGCCTGTGGACGTAACTCAAGTGGCATTTAACCCCCTGAGTCCCATTCCTGACACCCATAAGTCACACGACTCCAGCCCCAACACTAAGGAATAAGACCCCACAGCAATAAAGTTCATTTACACGATAAAAATATGACTTTTTTTAAATGTAAAAACAAAATCAAAGATTGCATTCCTAAGTATACCCTTTCTGAGCTGTGTGTGGTTAGAAGTTCAGGGGCCCTGGGATTAATACTTGCAGACTGAAGCCAGTGGAGTAAGGCTGAGCTGCAGGTGTTTAGTACAGAAATAAATTCAGCCCACCAGTTGGGTTGAAACAGAACCTTTTAGATGCTAGTCCCATGGGCAGGTCTTTGGCCGTGGCCTCAGGCCCCATCTCTCAGTTCCTTTCTCCTCTGAACAAAGGAAACAGAGAGACTGTCAACTTGGACTCTTGCAACTCACTGCCAACCTGAGCCAGAAAACCTCTGATGCTCTTGAAAAAGAAATGCTCAGCTACTCTGCAGGCCCCTCAGAGAAATGCAAATGTGACCCCTTCCACCCCTCTATTTCTTCTCTTCCCATGGCCCCTGGTTCTGACACAGGGGAGGGCTTCCTCGCTCGGCCTTGTGATCTGCCCCTTCACTATTAAGGCCTCAACAGAACTGGCTGCCACTGTCACCCCTTCTTCTTTTTGGCCTTGGGACAAAAGAGCCTGAATACTGACGTCTCCAAGTGGATACTTGGGAGGGCTCTTCAAAAAGAGCCTGAATAGATTCAGTGAGTCGCAGGCTCCCAATGCTCCTTGGGTCCATCTGTATTCACCAGAGAAAAGCTCGTGGCTTTTTAAAGGATCTTGGGGAACCCTGTGATCTCTCCCGGGTACTTTTCAATGGGCGCTTCCCCGTGGCCCTTGGCAATGATTCTAGAGACCATGGGACACAGTCACTCCATTCTCCCAGGGAAGGGGCGGGAATGCTCAATGAACGTCCCCTCATAAGTTACATGAACGCTGAGCGGCGCTGTCAGGCTTAAAGGTCATAGATTTCTGAGGTCTGGAAAAACACAGAGCGCAGAGGAAGAAGCCTCATGCATAAGCAGCGGAGTCACTCGCTGCATTCAGAGGTAATTTAAAGGGCTGGGAACTTATCTCTCTGATAAAGGCTGCATGCACCTTTTTATGTGTGTTCAACCTCAGGAAAGGGCTTCAAATCCGCCCTGGCATTTGCCTTGCAGAGCTCTTGGGAGGTAATGGAGCATGACGCGCTCTGAGCTCCTAGGAAGCAAAAGTGTGAGGCAAGTGTAAATGTATTATTATTGCCATTAGGGATGGTGATCTGGGGGGTGGGGAAGAGGGAGGAAATGCTAAAAATAAAATCACCAAAATCTAGGAGGGAAATGTAAAACTGGCCCATGAAGCGCCATACTTCAATTAAATTAAATGACCACATAATGCTACATTCTAATCCTGTGTGCATAAATTAACATAAAAACAAAATGACACCAAACTGCCTGCATCAGCAGGAAATGGAGGGCCCATTAGTCATTAGCCTCTCTAAGCCCCCTCTCATTATTATTCAGGGCCTACAAGCTTGACAACCACAAAGTGCTTAGCCTTCATTTGTTGGTAAATGTGCTTCCTGATTCTCTCCTGGGCTCTCCTCGCCATTGACCCAGATTCCCCTGTAAGTGGGACCTGAACTGGGCCATGGGTCTTCTGCCTGTTCCCTAGAGCAGTGACAAATCTTCCCCAGGGCTCAGCTCTCCTGGAGTCTGCAGAGTCTAAAGCCCTGATATTTGATTGATAAAGAAGGAGGTAGAGAGGTGCTGGGGTGACCCATGTCCCGTATCCCTTCCTAGGCCTGGTTATAGAGGCCTTTGGCATGGCGGAGGGCTGCTGGCAAGACCTCCCGGCTGGGCTCCCAGGAAGGAAAGAGATCCTCCCGAAGCCAGAAGGCCAGAAGGTCAGAGCCCCCACCCCAGATCCTCCCTTTGGAGCTGGGAGGGAAATGGGGAAAGCCTAGGAAAACCAATAAACTCCTCCAAGGGACCCACCTCACTGCCTTGCCCAGCCATGTGGCCAGGCAAAGCCCTGGAGTACCGGAGGAAGGAGGTAGAGGGGTGCTGGGGTGACCCTGTCCCGCACCCCTTCCTAGGCCTGGTTACAGAGGCCTTTGGCATGGCGGAGGCTGCCAAACACTATGCTGGCAGGACCTCCTGGCTCGGCTCCCAGGAAGGAAAGAAATCCTTCCGGAGCCAGAAGGCCAGAAGGTCAGAGCCCCCACCCCAGACCCTCCCTTTGGAGCTGGGAGGAAAACAAGTTCAGATGAATGCCTGTCAGGCCACCTGATTCCTAATCCACGGTGACAGTGATGGGGAGGGGGAATTAGCCCTGCGGTTACTGCCCCCACACTTGTACAGGAGCTGATTTTATTTGGCCTCCAAACAACTAGAAGAGATTCTGCAGTCAGGGCCACAGACAGTTGCTGGGGCCCCAGAATAAGTGGAAATAATAACTAGGGATATCTGGAGTTTAGACTTGCTCAGAGGCAATTAAAAGCAGAGACAAGCCCAATTATGATTGATCCTTGAGCAAAGAGAAGGAATAAAACCCTGAGGCCCACTGGTTGTGGCCCAAAAATGAAAGAAGGAAAGAAAGGAAAGAAAAAGAAAAAAGAATGAATGAAAAAAAGAAAGAAAAAGAAAAAGAAAAAGAAAAAAAGGAAAAAGAAAGGAAGAAAAGAAGGAAGGAAGGAAGGAAGGAAGGAAGGAAGGAAGGAAGGAAGGAAGGAAGGAAGGAAGGAAGGAAGGAAGGAAGGAAGGAAGAAGAGAAAGAAAAAAGAGAAGGAAGAGAAAGGAAGAAAAAAGAAAGTGAGAGAGAAAGAGAAAGAGACCTATAGCTTGTCCCTTAGAGGGTATAAAACCTTCTCAGTGAGAAGTCATTTATTGTTAGATACTTTAGGCTTTGCTTGGACTAAGACAAAATCTTGTCATTACATTTGTAGTGCTAAGGGACCCCAAAATCCTGACTGGACATTATTGGTCACTATACAGTGGAGTCCCCCTAAACCTAGAAAATCCTCTTTCATCATTATCCTGTTAAAAAAAAAAAAAACACAACCTTGATGTTTCTCCACCATTTTTTGTATGTATGACGAATGATATAGGATTATGTTGTTTGTTATGCTTGCCAGCTAAGCAGTCCGCCATTCTTCCTTATAAATATGCATGATACTTCTTGGAATACTGCTAACTACTCCTAAATTGGATCATCCTAACTTTGCTTGGCAAATAAACCAACCTCAACTTCCATTTTGCTTTCTCAAGCTTCTTCTAAAGTGTGTGCTGGTTAGACTTGCCTCCCAGATTGTAGTTTTGCAATAGAGCCCTTCTTTTCTATTTAGTTGTTCCTGTTATATTTTGGACAACATCTAAGACACCTATTACTGTTGAAAGAAAACAATAAGCGAACCTTTTTCTGGAAGTATGTCATTGCAGACTAAAGTGACATATTGATTTTCTAGTCAGCATGTGGCTACATAGCAGGAGTAGCAACTTGAACAATGTCATGTCCACTCCAGGAGATCAGCTGTGCCCTAGAAGATTGAGAGAAACACGGGGGCAAAATTCCACAATACCTGTTTTCTTCAAAGAAGAGCTGCTGCGTGAAGATCATTCCTTTGTTAAAAAGCAAGATTCATTTGAATAAATTTCATGATGCATGTACTGTGTTAAATGATTCAGGAATTGGGCACCATCACTTCTAGTGAATAGAAAAGCTCTGCAAGGAGTCATACAGAATAAAATACTTTAGTAGTTCAAGAGTGTGATAAAATTATTTGGCAGGGACAGGAAAGATTATTTCAGGTGACATCACCTTCTCTAAGGGTGTATGTGGAGGTGGGATGTACAGAGTCTTAGAGTGTCACTTGTGCTAACTAAGAAGTTTTTGATTGATTGGAATTGGTTTAGAATGCCAATTGTGGAAGAGGCTAAGATTGCAATTAAGCTTGGTATTAAGACTTGTGGAGATTTGGCCCAAATGATTCATTTGGGGCTTATTGTTCCTCCCAAGGAAGAGGAAGTCAAGGTGAAGGTCTGATGCACAGAACAGTGCTGATTTTGAAAAAGGCATAGCATCTGTCATTTCTCTGTTTCTTACTGAGCTTGCACTCACAGCCTCATTCTATGTCAGTAACAGTAGTTCTATTCCAAAAAATACCATTATAATTCTCTAGAGCCCACCGAAGTCCCACCCACCACAGCTTTGAAAGCTTTCTGAAGTCCTGCCACACCTGTTGGGCCCTATACTAGGGCTTCCTCAGTTGAAGAAAAGTCCAAATTAATATGTTACTTTGAGGGGCTGGATCAATAGTGCAGTGGAAGGGTGTTTACCTTGTACTCGGCTGACCTAGGACCTTGGTTCGATCCCCAGCATCCCATATGGTTTCCCAAGCCAGGAGTGATTTCTGAGTGCACAGCCTGGAGTAACCCTTGAGCGTCACTGTGTGGCCCAAAAACCAAAACAAACAAACAAACAAAAAACCCTAAAATGTTACTTTGAATTTTAAGACAATGAAGTGATTCGTGGCCCAAAATGTCCATCCCACTATCATAGCGTAAATATGGATATGGGTCAATGCCTTCAACCAGGAGGGAAAGCATTTTTCAGAGAAACTTTCAAAAGAAAAGAATTTCTGGTGCATATGTACCATGTCCTTGGCCATCATTGCCACCACCTCCCTAGAAAAGATACCCAGACCAATATAGTAGGAGTGGCTAAAGGCCCAAAAAAGATCCATGAGGCAACCACCATTGAGTACCTGTTGTGGTGATGGATGCCTATCCACCTTGTGGAACTATTAGGATCTGTCGAAGGACGAGACCACACAATTGAAATAAAGGAAAGCAAGACTTTATTCTATAAACTACAAGCTCCAAACTGGCTACCCAGGGCCATCTTCCACAGGAGGCAACCACCCCAGAGTCACAAGCCAGTTTATAAAGGGAAGAAATGAGGAAGCTCTAGCTTCCTATGATCTTTAAAATGACTAGCTGTTGTCTTGGGTACCTTCCTACTTTTACCTGTGTCCTTACTAGAATAACATGGGGTGGTGTTAATGAAAATTTAGGCTTGAGAAAGAGAAGCCTAAGAGGATAACAACATGGGGCCCTTTACAAAATGGCATCCCTCCTGTTCAGAACCTAGGGCCACACAGAACAGTGTGGGCCAGTGGTCCAATGGTCCAGAGGCTCCACAAAGTGCTGAATAGATACTTAATTCTCTGGCCGATATCCCACAGCCACCATCAGGTAAAACAACAGTTCAGCCTCACAACAAATCTTGGAGGAGATGCAAATCAAGCACTAAAGCTCACAGGTACACCAGTATTCCTGCTGAAAGTTCTGAATCACCCTTGGGAGCTGCAGGGGGAGGTGAAGCTCCACTGTGCTGAAACTCTGACAGCCATACTCACACCCCACAGTCACTACTTAAACAACAGTTTCACCCCCAGGACTAATCTCTCAAAAGAAGTACAAGCCAAGCGAAGTCCTTGAAACTTATCTGCCCAGTTCTACAATCCTGGCTGGAGAACACCTTTAAATTCCACAATATCAACAGCTCAGTAAGAACGCACCAAATTAGATGGGGAAGTAGCACAGAAGCCCACTAAGCTCAATACACAAAAACAAGAACACAGAAGGCTCAACTAGCAGCAAACAGCTCAGAAAACCCTCAAACAATGACTTTAAAGACCCTATTGTGAGATATAACAATGTTCACAAAATCTTTTACTGACATGGTTTTCAATAATTCCATTAGTCATTTTGTTGTAAAAAGCAGTATAAAATAAATTATTTTGTGCCTGCTAAGCAGTAGGCTTGGGAGTGTGGGTGGGATACTGGGAACAATGATGGAGGGAAGGTTATACCGGTTTTGGGATAGGTGTGGAATATTGAACACCGGAAACAAGGGTGTTATAAACAACTTTGTCATTCACTGTGTTTAAATAAATATCCCAAATGAAATCAGTTATACCATGCCCTACTAGACTTAATATCTAATCTAATCTAATCAAATTGTAGTTAGATTTTTTTGTTTTTGTTTTTGGGCTACATCCGGTGGTGCTCAGAAATCGTTCCTGGCTTGGGGGACCATATGGGACGCCGGGGGATTAAACTGCAGTCTGTCCTAGGTTAGCGCATGCAAGGCAAGCGCCCTACTGCCTGCACTACTGCTCAGGCCCCTGTAGTTAGATTTTTAAACTGATCAATGTGGTATTTTTTTTTTAGCTAGCATAGGTGAGATTATTTCCTTGTTAAAATCCCTTTGTGTTCTTTTGTGGGAAGATAGCTTTGAGTTAGAAAAAGCAGTGTAGGAAATTACTAAGATCCAGTTTTCTTGAGAGAATAGAGATGCCCAGGGCCTAAGTTGTTACAATTTGTAGATTTATTAGCTTCTGATAATAAGGGAACTTAGAAAAAAATAGTTTAGTTACAGAGCCTAAGTTTGGGTGTTTGCTGCCTAAAGACCAGTTATTAAAGAAAGAGAGGCTTGGTTCTGAGGCTTGGCAAAGGAGGAGGGTTTTATTCAGATGTTCCCAACCTCAGAAATAATGAAATTCTTTTCTTGAAAAACCCACCTTGTTTCTACAATTACAAGAAGGTGTTTTTATAAGAAAACAATAGAGAAAGGAGTGTGGGTTATCAACTTATGGGTGCAGAATAAAAAATAAAATTTCCTGGTCCCCTAAGGCACTATTAATCTTATCTGCAAACCAAAAGGAAGTAAAGGGGTAAGTTGATGATAATATGTCATCTTTAGACTTTGGAGCAAGGACAGTTGCCCCTGTATAATATTGCTCTTTGGTCCAGTTTTTATCCTAATCAGTTATTTGAGCATGAGGAAGAGACCCCTGACCCTGATTTGAACTTTTCTCTTCATTAAGACCAAAATACCTATTAACTCACATAGTCACTAGCTGTATAATGAGATGCTAATGATATATGTGACATATGAGCAAGCCTGGAATCCTAAAACAACTGTGAGAACAAAGGTATCACCTGCCCGGTTTATACTTTGTCTGTCCAGTCCTTTCATATATATTTTGTTCCTTACTTATCTAAAAAAATCCCTACTCCCAAATCTGGCAGGTGTGACTGTCCCCTAAAAAATAAAGAGAGCCCACATCATGTGTGTACTTTTGCATTAATAAATATTTTTTTGTTTTCAATAACCCTCTAAGTCCTGAGATTTTTCTTGAGACAAAAGATAAGCACCTGGTGTCCAGATTGAAATTACTGGCTTTTCTCTCCTCCAACCTGAAAGAGTAAAATTTCATCCCAACTCAAGTTAGGCACCTTCTCTGACTCCTCATCTTCAGGGTAACATAAACAAGCTCACAGACTGTGCAGATCAAGCCAACTTGATTATCTTCTAATAATCTTTTGATAGTCCTTCTGATAATCCTTATGATAGTCCTTTGAAGGACTCACAGATTGGTGCTCAAGCTGAGTAAGAACTTGTTTAATTCTACTATGAAAATTGTTGCATATATACACACAATGGAATACTATGCAGCTACAAGGAATGATGAAATCATGCAATTTGCTGCAATCTAGTTGGAAGTAGAAAATATCATAGATTTAAGTAAGCCAGAAGAAAATGACAAGCATAGGGTGATCTCACATAACTGTGATATATAGAATAATTGGATGAAGAAATGTAACGTAGTAATTGGGGGATGCCTTGATAACTTTGACCTTAGAGTTTAGGGAGGAGAAGGACAGAGAAGAAAATAAATCAAGAAGGAAGGAAGAAGATGAGAAAGGGAAGTAATGGAGGGGGACAAGAATTGGGGCTTTCATTATATTGGGGATGTGGGAAAGTGGTACATATATATATGGTATAAAGTGGTATATATATACCGTATTTTCCGGCTATAAGACAACCCCCTAATTTTGCAGTTAAAACATAGGTTTAAGCCTATATTCGCTGTATCAGACAGAACGTTCCTATGCTGCAACTGTATGTACCACAGTGAGCCAATCACAACAAGCAAAGGTTCAAGGTTATACTGTCATAGACTTCCTCTCTGACTCTGGCCAATCTGAGCAGGCTTTTGACAGTGTAGATTCGGGTCCAGAACATTGTCTAATTTGCATGCATAAAAAGCCTGCTTGGATTGGCTGAGTTAGAGAGGCAGTCCATGCAGCCTTACAGTGATTGGTCCCTTATCATAGGCACCTTTTCTGGCAATTCCCTGGTGGCGTCAGTTAATCTCCCCCACTACATGAACCAAACAACACCCATCCTCGGACCCTAGCACTGAACCAACAACAGGGTTAGCTGGGTTTTGCCAGAAGTGGCCCCCAGATCTTCTGAGTACTGTTTGGGAGCCCCCAAGAAAGAGATTTGAAAACTCTGCGGCCTGATATTTTTTTTTGTTTCGGTTAGCGGCATATTGAAACATTTTTCGGGATATACTCGGCGTATAAGATGACCCCGATTTTTGGTTGACTTTTATTTTTTTCAAAAGTCATCTTATACGCCGGAAAATACGGTATGTGTGTGTGTATTATATATATCCAAAGCACAGGCTCAGTAACATTAAAGACATGAGATCTAAGCAGCAACCACCATATTTTGTGCTGTGTCTGTCAAGGTGTCAGGCAGGGGCTAGGGGTAGTGTGGGGTTGAGGGTGGAGTGGGGGGTGATGGATATGGGAACGCTGCTGGTGGAAGTTGACAATGATGATTTTATTAATATTGAAATATGACATGCCTAATACTCAATTATCAATAACATTGTAAATCACTTTAAATATTTTTTTAAAAATAAAAAACCTTCAGAATTTTATAGTCTTGGACTCTCAGAGACCTTCCTCTCAACATCAGCATATCTTGAGAACTCTCCTGATGAATTTAATGCTGTAAGGAAAATGGTGTTATTTCCCTTACCCCTCTAAGTTCTTTTAGACTAAAATAATCAATTTAACATTAGATAGATTGACCAGAGGAAAAAATTGAGTAATAATGAAACAGGTGGGTCAATAAGACTACTGAGAATGAGTTTCTCATGGAATAACAAAATCAGAATGTGAGCTCAAGAAACTACTGTCATTGGCCTAAAGTAACAAAAAGACACAAAGCATGTGGGAAAGCAGAAACTGAGACCTGGCTAGACTCTTAAGTGGCATGGGTACTGCACAGAAAAGTCTGAATTTCCTCAGTAGAAAAAACATTTTAATAGCAACAAAAGATTGTTATAAGAATTGAAAAAGGGTCACCAAACCCTCAAAGCTCTTTCCCTATGAATCAACTTCATTGTTGATTCTTATGTCTACAGAGAACTCCAACCAAGGTAATTTGCATAGTATACATATATAAACACCTTTTAAAGCCCTAAATAGTTTTATTTCACTATTCATTGCCTCCTAAAACCATATTCTGAAAGGATCAATTAAAAACCAAGGTAAATTAAACAGAGGTCAGAACTGATTTTCCTTTTTCTACAAAGAAAAAAAAATGACTTTCTCCAGCCCAAAACTCAAATGGTGAGTATCAAATTTTGTGCCATACAGATAAGTAGAACGGAGGGCAGTAGATGGTTGCCTTGTGCATTGCCAAATAAAGGAGTCCTCTGAACTCTGGCACCTAACTTCTATGCATATATAAGACAACCTTGGAGAAGTGCCTAAAAGAACAAGAAAGTGCGGGTACAGGAGAGGTGGCAGCAGTTGTGGATGTGGCTCTGACTCCGAACCTGACCCCGGACCCCGAGTTAAAAAAATAAATAAATAAAAGAACAAGGAAGGGAAGAAAGGGAAGGTGGAGGGAGAGAGAGATTGAGAAATCGAAAGATAGAAAGCAAGTGAGAGAGACAGAGAGAGAGGTGTCTGGGTGTGCAAGAAGGAAACGGTAGACATCAGGGGCAAGAAATGAACATTGGTGAAGGGTTTGGATGTTGGAAAGTCAAACATCAACATTTAACTGAAATTCAAACATCAACAACTTTTAATTCTGTCTCATGGTGATTAAGGAAGGAAGGAAGAAAGGAAAAAATAAGGAAGGAAGGAAGGAAGGAAGGAAGGAAGGAAGGAAGGAAGGAAGGAAGGAAGGGAGAAGGGAGAAGGGAGGGAGGGAGGGAGGGAGGGAGGGAGGGAGGGAGGGAGGAAGGAAGGAAGGAAGGAAGGAAGGAAGGAAGGAAGGAAGGAAGGAAGGAAGGAAGGAAGGCAATAAGGATGAAGAAATGTTAGGGTCTGGAATTGAAGAATGAGACCACACAACTGGAGTAAAGCTAAACAAAACTTTAGTCTACTAACAAGCCCCAAACTGACCTGACAGGGTCATCTCTAGAAGGAGATGAACCTCACCCAAGGTCATGTGAATAGGATTATATAGGGAAGGGATATAAGGAGTTTCTAGCTTTTGATGATCTTTAAAATGACTGGTTGTTGTCTAGAGGTACCTTTCTACTGCTCCTTTGTATCCTTTCCTGATAGGCTACTGGTATGGCCAGATAGATAGTGTGAGATGGTGTTAATGGAAATAGGCTTGAGAAAGTGTAACATGTGGTCCTTATAAAATAGCGTCCTTCCTTGTTCAAAACCCAGGACCCCACAGAAGAAAGAAAAGAAAGAAGAAAGAAAGAAGAAGGGTGGTGGGAAGCAAAATGGGCAGAAGTAGGGCATTAGTGGAAGAAGTGGGCATTGTTGAAAGGATTGGTACTGAAAACTGTATACCTTAAATCCAGTCATAAATAGCTTTGTAAATTCACAGTTCACTTTAAAAAAACTAAATTTCCTTAAAAATTATAAAAAGACAACCCTGGAGATTCATAGATGCATTTAAGAAGCATATTTGAGTAGTTTGGGAGTTTTATGAACAGGTGTAAGAGACAGAAAACCTGGATTATTTTGTATCCATAGGCAGATAGGATATGGGGAATCTGGAGCTCACAGGCACTTAATTTAACATGCTCGATTTTATCTGTGAATACTTTAATAATTACTGAGCACTTGCTATGTATGACTGATATTTCTCAATCAAGTTGCAGTAAAGATATAGGAGTAACTAATGCTAGTAATTTTGCAGGCAGGGAGATAAGAGGTCCTGATCATATGGATTGGGAAAGATACCAGCCCAAATGTATAGAGTTTTTTAAAATTCAAGACCCACCTGAGGAGCCCAGAAAGTCTTTGAAATGCAGGAATCAAGACTCAAAGAACTAGAACTGTGATAAGAATATAAACAAGATCACCTACAGCTCCAACTCACCCCCTTGATAATACCCTAGCAACACACTTTGGGATTAGTTGGAGAAAATGCATTAAAACTAACTTTGCAGCCAGAGAGATAGCATGGAGGTAAGGCATTCGCCTTGCATGCAGAAGGATGGTGGTTTGAATCCCAGCATCCCATATGGTCCCCCGAGCCTGCCAGGAGCAATTTCTGAGCATAGAGCCAGGAGTAACCCCTGAGCACTGCTGGGTGTGATCCAAAAATAAAAAAACAAAAACAAAAACAAACAAAACAAATAAACAAACAAAAAATAACTTTGCAGAGGCAGAGGGGCATATTTTCCTAACATGGAGGTCATCCTGAGATGTGTAATTCCTAAGAATGTGCACATTCTCCATGTCTGATATCTCCCCACACCTCTACTTGGGATGTGTGCTTCGTTCATTTCACTCTGGAGAAGTCTCTCTTTAGTATGTAACACTTTCTTCACTTTTCGCACATAAACTTATCTTCATCTTCTTCCTAAAATTCTTTTCTGCAAGGCCAATTGGAGAGGAGAAAACCTAGGCAGAGATAAGGAATGACTTTTCCTTCTCTTGCATTAAACAATTCCATAATTCAACCGGAGATAAGGTTTCCTGAGAAATGTTGAAACACATTTTCAACATTGGTGGGGATTAATTTCTGTGCCGTGAAGATCACATGGGACCCATGCACAGCTTATGTATAGAGTTACAATGATGCAGGTGTCTGCTTAGTGAATAGTGCTCATTGCAGACTGTCAGCCAACCCTTCTACCTGGGTACTTCCAGGTGATTGAGGTGGCAAAAAAGTTAGGCATAAGGTTCCCACTTCACAGAACTCACCTGTAACATAAAGATTATTATCACAAGGAAAGAAAAACCAAAGATCATAATGCTTCTATGTTTCTGTTACATACCATGCATTGTGCTAGATGATTATATTTTTATTAATAATCTATGCCACATCCCCAAATATAATGCTTATTAATTCCATATTAATGATAAGGAAAATTGAGGAAGCCCTGTCGTTAGCTAGTAGATAAGAGTTTGAGGCTTTACTCCACATACAATGTAGGGGCAGAGAGGAAATTTATCCCTGCTGTTTTGTTTCTTAAACTGTTGGAATCATCAAATTAACACCAGATTAGTAGGCGACAATAGCATATTTTAATCACATACATATGGAGAATCCTCATGGGTATTAATTCTACTTTTTAAATTAGATTGTTTAATTTAAAGACCCTGTATCACTTAGTTGACATAATTGATTATAATACATTTGTTTTAAGCTAAGTAGGAGGAGGGGGGCAGTGAGGTGGCGCTAGAGGTAAGGTGTCTGCCTTGCAAGCGCTAGCCAAGGAATGGACCGTGATTCAATCCCCCGACGTCCCATATGGTTCCCCAAGCCAGGGGCGATTTCTGAGCGCATAGCCAGGAATGACCCCTGAGCATCTAACGGGTGTAGCCCAAACAACAACAACAACAACAACAACAACAAAAGAAAAGGTAAGTAGGAGCAAAATTATTTAAAAAGAAAAGAAAAAAAGAAAAAGTGTACAATAGCAAAAAATTTGTGAAAATCATTATATTCACAATGAGGTCATCAGTCATTGTCAGAGGTTTAATAAGATCTTATTGCTGTTACATCTTTTGCTTCTAAACATTAGGTGGTTTCAGATATACATTGGTGACTAAATTTGGTGTGTTCTTACAGGGATGACATTAATAAGAAAAAAAAATGGAGTTGTTATAGGGTCGCAAATGCAGCCTCACCATCCAGGTGAGTACTAAGTACTATTCCTGATACTGTGGCTTTTGTGGGGCTTGTTTTCAGGCATGTTTTCTGGTAGGTTTGTTGGATTTTGGCTGTATGTTGGTTTCTCTTTGTTGACATCCATTTTGGGTCCTTCTCCAGGTTATTTTGATGAGTAGTTTCTGCTTCATAACATTCCACTTTGAGACAACTGAAACAAATGGCTAGTTGGTGTGGGTTCTGGTGAGTGGATTTTGATAGATACCTTAATAGAAAAAAATGAGTGTAAATGTCCTAAGTTTAAGGTTAGGATAGGGACTAGGGGCTTTTAAGAAGAGAAGGGACTTTAATAATAAGGAGAGGATGACCTCTTATTACAAAAACAAGTAGCTTTGTAATTAGATGACATAGAAATTCCAATGGTTCTATGAGGTTATTTTAGGTAAAATTCCTAATACTGCTTAAGATTACCAATTTTCATTCTTCTAGCAAGTGACTGGTAAATTTTCTTGTAAGCCTGAAGGGCTAAATTTACCTCAGCTCAAAATAATCTGCATGTCAAAGTGAATTGTTTTAGAAAGGTCCATCTTCTTAGTTTATTCTCATTTCTTCAGAGAGAAAAGAAGCAGAATTTTACAAGTGTCAAAATATTGCACTTTTCTAAGCAGCTTAAAACAATGATTCTTCCAAAGCAGCAGTAGTTTTGAAATGCCTGAGATTCCCTCCTGAGGGGAGAAACAGGGACCCTCTCAAAGACCACACAGCAAACATGAGATTTTCAATATCTATTCATTGGATTTAATTAGGTCAATAAAAGGTAAATGGGTTTATTAGAAACAAAAATGCCCTCCTTCAAGTACAAAAGAAGGCTATATTTAAAATCAGAATAAGTGGATTTTCCAAGTTGTGTTAGTTCCTGCATGTTTTAAAGAACATCAAGATTAATATGAAAGCCTTTGTTGGAAGTCATGCAGAAGCCAAAAGAAGCTGAAAGTTAAAGTGTTAGAAGTTAATTAAAGTTCAATCTGGGAGAAGATATAATGACTTTGACAAGATAATCTGTGCCAATAGGAAAAGGACTCGATTTCTACACAACCTTTTAGAAACACATTTATTTTATCTCAGGAGGCACAAGCATACCCACTCTGATTCAATCTTGTCAGAAGAAAAATAGAGTGTTCTTTTCCCAATAAACATGACTTTATTATTTCCCTAATGATAAGATAAACTTACTTGATGACCCGAAAGTAAGCTGTATAAATAATCCACTTGAAAATGGAGATGGTGGAGAAAATACGCCAACAAGCAGGTAAGCAACTTAATAATATCTCATTCTAAAGAAAGACATTTTCTGACACTTGTTTATTGCGACAATGATAGACTGAGGATGAACTATGCCGCCAAATCATTTGCTCTCCAAGAAACAAAAAAGTATCCCCCTAATGCTATTACCAAAATGCTCTAGACAAAATACATGCAATTCTATGTAATTTTGTCTAGGCAAATCAGCTGAATTTTATGCTGTCATTTTTTTCCCAGCTGAAGCTGCTATCATTACCATATGACTACAGCCAGCAAACACTTCAGCAGTTATCTCCTATCCTCACAGAATCTTTTCCTCCAAATGTCAGTTCAAATGCATTCCCTACTCCAACATTCAAAGGAACAGTTCTGCAAAAATGCCACCCACCCATTCCCACTCCCCCAAATTAAAAAAAAGAAAGACAGGCTTACAAGTGAACTTCATTTTTTTTTTCTTTCTGGCAAGAATTTAAAGATATCTGACTTAAATGCTTAATTCTAGGATGTCGAGCAGTGCAAAGCAAAGCACTTGAGCTTTGAAAGACAACCACGTGTTTCCACTACAGACCCCACTCTAGCCTGCTATTAATTCACACTTGATTAAGCATCATACCTCAAATTTCATTTCTCAGCAAACTGCAGGCCCCAACAAAAGCTCGGCGAGAAATGCATTCCTTTCCCCTCAATACACATCTTCAGCAGAGCCCCTATTAATTTTAATGTAACATAGGCTAGTAACAATATTTATAAATTCAAAAGATAACTACTGTCATATCTAGAACTTTTCCATTTCTAAACAGCGATTCTGCACAGAGCATGGTAACTTGGGCATAAGGAAGAAATTTCTTCTAGTGACTTTCTTCTGGAACAGATAAAATGTATTATAATATAGCTATCGTTTCGATCATTGCTAAGCCCAGCTTCTCATATCAATAAATTTTCTTTTTTTATCTTTGTCTATAAACTGGCAATAAACTGGATGCTTCTTATCTCAGTTAATGGAGCTAGATAATGAAATGCCATAGACTAGGTAGCTTATTAACAACTCATAGTTCCTACTAGTTCTGAAAGCTGGAAGTCCAGGCTTATGGTGTCAGCCTAGTGATTCTGTTGAAGATTCTTCTATTTTTATACCCACAAAGAAAAATTAAAGTAGCTGAAATAGCATGTGGTGATACCTCCCTGTGTAACTTCCAAGTAATTCCTAGTAACCAAATGATCTTCATTCTTCATTCTATTTTCCCAATGAAATCTTCAAAAAAAAATACTGTTAAATGGACCGAACCTGTAAGATTTCTCACTGGTGGACATGATTATTGGAGGAGCTACTACAGGTGAGTTCACTATGTTTTCTACCAGATTCTTATATATTCTCAGGGCTGAGCCTTTAACTCTGTTAGCTCTGTACTAAGGAACCATTCCTGAGAGTGTCTGGGTGTCAGGTATTGAACTAGGGCAGGTTGTGTGAAAGACAAGGGCCTTTTTCCTATACTATCTATCTATTTATCCCTGGGGAAATACTTTGCAGCTACTGTTCTAGACTTTTTTTTGGATATGAAAAGTCATCCCAACAGACCTTCTGGAGATCCTCACTAAAGGTCTCCTTAGGAGCAATACATTGACAAAGCATCCCTGGAGATGTCAGTCACAAAACCAACATCCCTGAGTGTTTTTAGCTTCTAGGAGTCTCTGCAGAGATTAGTGGGTAAGTAGAAGATGAACCGTTGGCTTTGTAATGTGAGGTGTGTGTGTGTGTGTGTGTGTGTGTGTGTGTGTGTGTGTGTGTATGTTTATAAACTTGCTCTTTTCCTTCAAAAGAGCCCGAGTGAGATTAGCTGAGAGGCCAGTATGTCCATGTCATTCAATATTTTATCTCCTTTTTTGGAAAATGGACTAATGTGTCTTCATCTGTATCCAGGATGGTGAATTTACATTAAATGCCATTATTACATTTTGCTATCTTTATTTGTATAGTAAATGTTGTTTTAAAATGAGTTTGTGGTTTCCAACATGACAAAGAAAGGACTTGTGGCAGTTAATTCTATAAGTATCCAAATAGCTGAAATATATTTTTTCTGGGTGTTCTGGAAGAAATTAACATTTGAATTAAAAAAAAAACACACAACATCTGAGTAAGATAGAATATGCTTCCCAATGGCAATAGAGATCCTTATTCAATCCACTAAAGACCTGAATAGAACAAGAAAGGAGAGAAAGGGAGAATCCTGCTAGGTGGTTACTCTAGGGTTTGGTTATCCAGCCCTTGGCTAGAGACTTAAGCTATTGTCTCTGAAGCTTTAAACCTTTTGGTCTAGTTAATGGGTTTATCTAACGATCTAAGGACTTGGAACTTGGACTGAAACTACACCACTGGCCTTCTTAGGTCTGTAGTTTACTGTTACCTGGGATTTATCAATCTCTATTCTGTGTACATATTTACACACATATATCATATAAAATATATGTTTATATAATTATAATATATTATATATTTTATATATTTTCTTTATGTCTATACCTTATATAACTCTGACTTTATTTCTCTAGAGTCTAACTCCTTGAAAGTCTTTGCCAGAAAAAAATGGCCCAGTTCCTCCACCAAGCTCCAGAAGAAAATAATGGCCACCAGTGCTTCCCAGGTAGTCTGGTCCTGGCTGATACTTCTGTGACATTCTAAAGAAGAGGATGAGCAGCTTCTGCATGAACTACAGCAGCCAAGCGCCACACCCTACACTCTCTGACTGAAATGGCCCAAATGTACTACTGAAATCAAATCATATGAGCAAACCCTCTCATCTGAGATTGAATTACAGAGCTAAAAACTCTGGGTCTTTCTTTGTGAAATGGACTGGGCCAAGCCCCCATACAACCACTCCACCACAGAAAAACTCAATAGCTCCGACCACCACTACCATTTTTTTCTGAAGGAAAATGACCTGTCTCCATCAAGTCCCAAAAGAAAGCAATGGTTGCCAATACTTCCCTGGTAGTCTGGTCCTGGTTGATAACTCCGTGGTATTCTCAAGAAGTGAGGGTGCATATTCCCTTTTCTACATGAACTAGAGCAGCTGAAGGCCATCCCTTACACCCTCTGACAGAAAGAATCCAGCCACCAAATTTGTTTTAGGTCTATCAATCCTGAACAGCCTGACACCTCAGTATCTTTTTTTTTTTTGTTTTTTTTCGGGCCACACCCATTTGATGCTCAGTGGTTACTCCTGGCTAAGTGCTCAGAAATTGCCCCTGGCTTGGGGGACCACATGGGACACTGGGGGATCGAACCGCGGTCCTTCCTTGGCTAGTGCTTGCAAGGCAGACACCTTACCTCTAGCGCCACCTTGTCAACCCCAACACCTCAATATCTTATAGTAGTGTCAGCTCAGTAGGATCCTAGCAAATCTGAGGGCAAACTTACATAGAAATCTACCAACTTCTGTGAGCGTAAACAGTAATACAGAAGATCAACTACACCAGCCAGAGCCCAGTAAGTCCTTAGTCACTGATTTTAGTAACATTGTAAAGAGATATAACAATCATTTCAAACTGACCAGTGTTGATCTAAGTGTTGATAAATCTATTTGCTTTTGTGCTGTAACAAGCACAAAATTGAAGTAAACATGTTTGTGCCTGCATGGAGGCAAGCTATGATAGTCCATGAGAGATTGCAGATACTGGTGAAGGGAAGGTCACACCAGTGGTGAGATTGGTGCTTGAATATTTAATTCCTGAAAAGACTGTATTATGAACAACTTGGTAAATAATGGTGTTCTACTAAAAATGTAAATAAAGTGATTGTTGCCTTATGCAACCCTCACATATTGCATAACTTTTTGAAGTAAAACACTGATTTAGAAAAATTTACTTAGAAAAGTATGAGGAAGAAAGAGGGAAATAAAGAGAAAGATAATAGACATGTGTTTAAGACATCATGTGGTTTTTTATATTTTTTATTTTTGTTATTATTTTCATAAGGAAAAAAGCCAAGAGTTACATCTCAGGCACATCTTCAAGATAGAGAATACTCCATAAAATAAAAGAAAGGAATTAATTATACACCTCAAGTAGAGATATAGGTGAATCTCCGAGGGGGTTCAAAACTTAAATTTTTTGTTTTAAAATAAATTTCATTATTGGTGGCCAGAGTGATAGCACAGTGGTATGGCATTTACCTTGCACGTGGCTGACCCGGGATGGACCCCGGTTAATTCCCAGCACCCCATATGGTCCCCGGAGCCTGCCAGGAGCAACTTCTGAGTACAGAGCTGGGAGTAACCCTTGACTTCCTGCTTGGGTTTTTGGATGTGGCCCCCAAATCAAAATAACATAAAATAAAATAAATAAATTTCACTATTATTTATTATCAGTAAATATAAGTGGGCTCCCTTCCCCCAAACTAAACCAAAGTGAATAAACAAGTCCTGTGAACGATTTTGATACTAAGTTGAAGAATCACTCCCTAACTGGTCTCAAAACTCTCATCCCATTATTGGAGAACTTCAAGCTCCAAACCATTAGTTCATTTAAAGGGGGTCTAATGATTCCCCAAATGAACTTCCAGCTCTTATCTATATCAATTAATAAGATACATAAAAACACTAATCATATTGATGAAACTCATTATGAATTCTTTACTGATTCCAATTAATTCTTTCCAATTGTCAGCTGAACAAGTTTTTCATTTTGACCTGAGTTGATCCTTTGTAGACATGTTAATTTAGCATTGTTGACAATACTAAGCTATATAAGAACCGTTAGCTAGATTAAAGTATTTCTGTATCCTAAATACGTGAGTAATAGTGGAAATGGTTGGTTGCTTTCCAAGATATAACTTGCACATCTGAAGACTTTTCATCTGGGCTTTGCATCACCAGACACAAGTATATGGATGTGATCTATGCATTAATGGTTTTTATTAAACTCCTTGGTTTTTTTAGGCTTCTTCAGGTTTCAGGGAATAGAACTAGAGATACAATACTTCAGATGCAAATTACTATTTTAAAGATATTATTTTTAATAAAGTTGCAGAAGAATTTGAGGAAATATAGAAAAACAAATACCCTTATATACCCATCTTAATGAGACATTGAATAATGGGGTCTCACATTCAGATCCTGAGTTCTGGAAGTTTTTGAGTGAAAGGAGCACATCCATTTATGTGCAGGGCTCACTCCTAGAGAGACTGGAGGCATCATTTGTAGTGCCAGGAATTGACTGCAGGTCTCTTGCATCCAAGGCAAGTACTTTATCCACTGTACTATCTTTCTGGCCCTTGTGTTGTATTAGCTTTAGGAGAGAAACAAAAATAAATAATAATCATTCCAGGTTAAAACATTTTAAGGTTTCTTTGGCAGGTACCCATTGGTGACTAATAATTTTAGCTTCCAAATTTACCTCGAATAAAACTAGTTGTAGACAAGAAATACTAGTCCTCAAAGCTGACATAAAGTTGAGTATAGGGAAGGTACAGACATTATGACTGCAAGTATTATCCTTCCGGACAGTCCTACACTTTATACTTTATGAAGATTATTTTTGAAACTTTTCATTTGGATTTATTAAGCTTTACTGATATGATCTATGTATTTTATATTAAAGTATCATTTGTCAGGACAGGATGTTCAAGGTGAAAGGTAGATTAGAACAGATTTAGAGAGAAAAATGTAGGCGTGATGGAGTTGAGGGTCAACTGGCATGAGTAGTTCAATGAGGCAGAATTTCATGTTCTATAACCAGAAAATGAGTTCTTTCTGTATAACAGCACTGTTCAAACTTTGAACTGTCTTGCAAAGCAGACTAAAGAACCTATCAATGCATGTATCCTATATATCCTATATCCACTTTGAAGAAAGGACATAGAAATAAACTTGTTTCGAACAGAAGTAGTTCAGAATTTCCTCATTTTAGCTGGATCACCGTGTTCTCTCCAGGGAAAATAGGAATGTTTTAGAGACCTAATAAATTATGGGGGTTGGGGGTGGTTGGGTGAAGAAATATCTGAGTCACAACGGGGGTATGCAGGCTTACTCTGACCTCTTTGGAGGCCTTACTGGACAGCTGCTTTTTATTCCATAGCTCAATACAGTGCTGTCTTTGCCGTGAATTTCATGGGGCTTTCGGCAAAATACTATAGTAATTCATAACGGGTGAAAGTTCTCATGACATGATCTCTCTCACTCAGGTAGTCTAGCTCCAGCCCCAGGGTTTTCTGCTTTTGGCAAACTCAAAATTCTGTTATTAGGTAAATGAGTAGCAGCTGCGGTAATCAGCTCTTAATTAAAACATAGTTCTGCAAAGCTAGCTAACACACCCGCCACCCCTAACTTTGTATTTTTTTTCCTTCAGAAAACTGTTTTATCTTGAGATCATCCATTTTCCATAATTATTTTCTGTTTCTGAAATGAGATTTTTCCTCTGAGAACTTAATAATGATGTTTTCTCTTTACACCTTCCAGTCACTATCACTGTCTGAGGATACTACCAGAAACAAGAATAGAGTAAAGGGAAATGTTTTACCTATTTCTAAAAAGTATATTCAGGGCATTATATTCATGTGCTGCCCTTGAATATCTCAGAACCTATTCAGTACAACCCTGAAGACAAAAAGTTGGGAATTTCTACAATTCCTTCCCTATTTGCGCCCCCCCCCCCCCCCCCGTGGTCAACACTTTCTGGTAAACTGTCTGTGTGCCATTGTTCCAGTACCAAGGAAAGAAAATGTAAGTGCCTCAAGATCCAATTTCAATAAATTCCAATCCTCACTCTTAAAGTGATAGAAAACATCACATTGATTTCTGACATAAACAACTAGATCAAAAGAGCTTGTTTTTGTTCAAGGCCCTTCTCTATTTTTCCCTTTCTTTATAATGATCTCCTTTGTTTTGCTTGTCTTTAACTGGCTTGTTAGAGAATGAACCCACCCAAACATCTTGTGTTTTGAGTTTTTCCCCCCTGTAGAACTTCAGGGTTGTAAAGAACTATAGCCAGATGATCAGATGATGTATGGGTACAGTCCAAATTGTGATCTTGTCCAGATGTTCTCATGAGTTCTTGACACTGAGTGCTGACTCTGTGGCCAGTCCATACTTTGGGCTTCTAGCTTCTATGTCTGATAGGCTGGGCACTGCTTCCAAAAATGATGCAGCTGGTGGTTACTTGACCATTGCAGGAAAATCTGTGGGAACTAAGCAGTGGTATTTAATTGATTTCATGCTGGATCCAGCATTTTTGGGGACTAATAGCCTTACAAGTTCACAGAAGTCTCCTAGGTATACATTTATTTAGTTTAAAAAAATTAACATTGATCCAGAGAAATAGTACTACAGGTACAACTTGCCTTGTGGGAAATCATTCCCAGGTTTGATCCTTGATGTGGTCTCTTCCACCAGAGGTGACCCCCTAAGCATCACCAGAAGTGATCTCTGAGCACAAAGCCAGAAGTAAACCCAGAGCTCTGCCCCCCTAAAAATAGAATAAAGAAAATTGGTATATCAGAATATTTTAATTAATAATTTAAGATACAAAAATATTCACTCACCATTTATTGTGTTTTCCATCAAGATATGGAACGATTTTCACTACCTAATTCCACAATATTTTTCATCCCTCTATAAGTGGCCAACACCCTCTGGCAGTCATTCTCTATTCCCTTACTTCTAAATTCTTGCCAATCATTTATCTATTCTTGGAATATATGCATTAGCTTGTTCTGGGCATTTCTTAGAAATGGTATAATTCAGGATTTCTTTTGGAGTAAGGATTTTTTTACTTTCCACAATAATTTCAAAGCTTCTGCATGTTGTAGGATATAATAGTATTTAGTCCTGTTTTTTCTTTCCACAAATTACAGACATTTGTACTATTTTTAGTTTTATTTTGTTTTAATTGGGAGCCACATCTGGTGATGCTCAAGGCATAATCCTGGTTCTGCACTCAGGGATTATTTCTGATGGGCTCATGGGTTATAGAATGCTGGGTCTTGATCTGGGTATTGACCATGTGCAAGGCCAGCATCCTACTCAGAGTACTATTGCTCTTTCCTTTTTTAATTTTTAACTATTATTAACATAAGGAAATCTTGGTTGCTTCTATGTTTTGATGCTTGTCATTTTATGGATAATATCTCATTGTCATTGATCTTTGGATTTCCCTGATAATTGATAAAGAATACTGTTTTATACATAGATTGGCCATCCATATGTCTTCTGTTTAGAAGTTTCTGTTCAACTTTCCCATTTGATGGTTATTTTTGCTTTTGTTAAGTTTTCCAAATGTTTTATAAATACTGAGTATCATTTCTTTATAATATATATGATGAGTGAATATATTCTCTCACTTGCTGTGATGCCTATTTTTTTTTTAGTAATCATTTATTAGGTTCTTTGGAGGCCATACCTGGCAGTACTAAGTAACCAGTTACTACTTAAAGCATAGGGTTCACTCCCAGTGGTACTCAGGGGACTATGGGGGTGCAGGGAATTGAGTCCAGTTTTCTCATACACCAAACATGTGCTCAGCATATTACACTGCTTCTCTGTGCTCTCTAGTTATCATTTCTTTCACACTAAAGAAACTTCTTAGTTTGGTAAAGTCTCATTTGTTTATTTTTACTTCAGTTTTCCTGGCCAATGACTTTGAGTAATTAATTGACTATATCTGGAGAAAACATTATGGAGCCTATGATGTACTTCCTATGTTATACTCAGTGAATTTGTGTCTAATGTCATTATATTTAATCTGTTTTAAATCAACTTTAGTATATGATGTGATAAAGCCAAACAATTATTTTGCATGTGACTATGCAGTTTATGCATTCACATTTGTTGAAGAGGTTTTACTTACTCTACTTCATGCACCAGACTTCTTTGACATAGATTGACTCTCCAAGTATCTAAAGGTGTATCTCAATTCTATTCTATTGGTCTGAGTCTACATTTATTCAAACACCACTCAATTTTATGACTATAGCATTATAATATAATTTAAAGTTCTGTAGAGAAAAGTTCCCTCTTTTTACCCAAGATTTCTTTAATTATTAGGGAAATTTATTACTCCCTTATGGATTTTAGCAGTATTTGTCCTTAAAAAATGCCCTGAAAGTTTTATGGGAACTTCACCGAATCTATACAGGAGGATGGACATTTTTAATATCTTCATTTAAACATTGTGCTACAAACATGACTGTAGTTGGATTTCAGTCACAAAAATAACACCCCCCCTTCACCAGTGCAACATTCCCACCACCAATGCACCCCATCTCCTTCCATCCACACCTCCTGCCTGTATTTGAGACAGGAATTCTACTTCTCTTACTCATTAACATTGTCTCGGTAGTTGTTAGTGTTGTAACTGCACTCACTCCTCCTCGAGGTGAGCTTCATGTCGTGATCTGGTCCTTCAGGCCCACATCAGTGGGCATTATTAAATAATGTCTTTTATTTTCCTTAAAACCCATAGATAAGTGAGACTATTCTGTGTGTGTCTCTCTCTCCTTCTGACTTATTTCACTCAGCATAATAGTTTCCATATCCATCCATGTAGAGGAAAATTTCATGACTTCGTTTCTCCTGACGGCTGCATAATATTCCATTGTGTATATGTACCTCAGTTTCTTTAGCCATTCATCTGTTGAAGGGCATCTTGGTTGTTTCCAGAGTCTGGCTATTGTATATAGTGCTGCAATGAATATAGGTGTAAGGAAGGGATTTTTATATTGCATTTTTGTGTTTCTAGGTTATATCTCTATGAGTGGTATAGCTCAATTTCCAGTTTTTTTGAGAGACCTCCATATTGATTTTCATAAAGGTTGGACTAGACAGCATTCCCACCAGTAGTGAATGAGAGTTCGTTTCTCCTCACATCCCTGCCAGCACTGATTGTTCTTGTACTTTATGATGTGTGCCAGTCTCTGTGGCGTGAAATGGTATCTCATTGTTGTTTTGATTTGATTTGAAACTCCCTGATAATTAGTGATGTGGCACATTTTTCATGCACCTTTTTGGCCAATTGTATTTCTTCTTTGAGAAATTGTTCATTTCTTCTCCCCATTGTTTGATGGGGTTATATGTTTTTTCTTGTTAAATTTTACCTTGTATATCTTAGATATTGGGTGAATAGTTTCTCCCATTCTGTGGGTGGCTTTTATATTCTAAGTACTATTTTCTTTGAGGTGCAGAAGCTTCTCAGTTTCATATAGTTCCATCTGTTTATCTCTGTTAGAGGATAGTCTTTCCAATTCATGAACAAGAAATATTTTCAATTTTTCTAGCTTCTATTTATTTATTTTGTTTTGTTTTGATTTGTTTTGTTTTGTTTTGTTTTGTTAGGGGCATATACCCAGTAGTATTCAGGAGTTACTTCTAAATCATGCTCAAGGGATCAAGGAACAATGTTATGATTCAGTTGTGATCAAGGGACCAGATGGTGCTGAGGATCAAACCTCGAAGGGTCTTCCTGAAAAACATGACTCATACCATTGAGTTGTTTATCTGCACAACCCTCTATTTCTCTCTTCTATTTCAGATTCACAGCTTTCTTTGTTTAAATTTTTTTGCCTTATTTGTTGAGTCCTAAATACATGATTTAGGGTACCCAATTGTTAATAGACATAATTTGAAATTTCTATCTTTTCTAACCTCAATGTTTAGATATGAAAAGATTGCAATAGATTTCTTCCTATTAATTTTGTAGCCTGTTACCTTAATGTATAGGTTTATTATTTCTAAGATATTTTGGTGCTTTAAGATGTTCTATTTATGGGGCTGGAGAGGTGGCGCTAGAGGTAAGGTGTCTGTCTTGCAAGTGCTAGTCAAGGAAGGACTGTGGTTCGATCCCCCCAGCATCCCATATGTCCCCCCAAGCCAGGGGCAATTTCTGAGCGCTTAGCCAGTAGTAACCCCTAAGCATCAAACAGGTGTGGCCAAAAAACAAAACAAAACAAAACAAAAGGATGTTCTATTTATAAATCCTATGTTATCTGAAAATCATGATGTTTTACTTTTCTGCCATTTTGAATCCCTTTAATATATTTTCTACCAAACTGCTTTGGCAAGAATTCAAATACTATGCCAAAAAATAGTACCAAGAATGGACAACCTTTTCTGGTGTTTGACTTTTTAGGAAAAGCTTTCAGTTTTTACCATGGAAGTAAGATGATGTTAACTATGTGGGTTTGTGCCTCAGTCCTCAGAATGGGGAAGTTCTCAGCTATAATTTCTTTAACCACCAGTTCTCTATTCTCTCCTACCACTTCCTCGGGGTTCCTATGATTTGGATATTGCTCCTCTTAAAATTATCCTATAATGCTGACATTTTGTTTTCTATAAATTTATTCTTTGTTCTCTCTTATTTTCTTTTTTAAAAAAATGAGCTATTGAATGAAAGAACATTGATCTACAAAGTTATTGGTAGTTGCTTTTTAGGCATAAAATATTTCGACACCAATCTCATCACCTGTGCCCACTTTCCTCCACCAGTGTTTCCCTGTTCCCTCCAGCATCCTCCCTTAGCCACCTTGACAGGCATATTTCAAAGTTATGTGGTTGAAGTTTAGATTTCATGTTTTTAGTATTGAGTCTGTGCTTTGAATATATAGTTATACCATTCTCTCCCATCACTATTCTAACGATGGTCCCTAATCCTGTTCTCCCATTACTTCCCTTTCTCATCTTATTTCTCCCATTTTGATTTCTTTCCTTTTCTGTCCTCTTTCCTGTACTCTGGGTTCACATCTTATTCTCAGCACACTTTTTTAAAATATATTTTATTTAAACACCTTGATTACATACATGATTGTGTTTGGGTTTCAGTCATGTAAAGAACACCACCCATCACCAGTGCAACATTCCCATCACCAATGTCCCAAATCTCCCTCCTCCCCACCCAACCCCCGACTGTACTCTAGACAGGCTTTCTATTTCCCTCATACATTCTCATTATTAGGATAGTTCAAAATGTAGTTATTTCTCTAACTAAACTCATCCCTGTTTATGGTGAGCTTTACGAGGTGAGCTGTAACTTCCAGCCCTTCTCTCTTTTGTGTCTGAAAATTATTTTTGCAAGAATGTCTTTCATTTTTCTTAAAACCCATAGATGAGTGAGACCATTCTACGTTTTTCTCTCTCTCTGACTTATTTCACTCAGCATGATAGATTTCATGTACATCCATGTATAGGAAAATTTCAAGACTTCATCTCTCCTGACAGCTGCATAATATTCCATTGTTTATATGTACCACAGTTTCTTTAGCCATTCATCTATTGAAGGGCATCTTGGTTCTTTCCAGAGTCTTGCTATGGTAAATAGTGCTTCAATGAATATAGGTGTAAGGAAGGGATTTTTGTATTGTATTTTTGTGTTCTTAGGGTATATTTCTAGGAGAGGTATAGCTGGATTGTATAGGAGTTTGATTTCCAGTTTTTGGAGGAATCTCCATGTCGCTTTTCATAAAGGTTGAACTAGACGCTCAGCACACTTTTTTTGTTGCTCATTTTCTTGTCACTCTACTAAGACCTTCCAAAAATGTTTTTAATCCACCTACCATACTCTTTCGTTCAGTGGTTTCTGGTTGCAATTTTCTCATACTTTCTTTTTTTCTGTTAAATTATTTTTTTTGTTTGTTTGTTTTTGGGTCACACCCAGCAGTGCTCAGGGGTTATTCCTGGCTCTATGCTCAGAAATTGCTCCTGGCAGGCTTGAGAGACCATATGGGATGCTGGGATTTGAACCACCGTCCTGCATGCAAGGCAAATGCCCTACCTCCATGCTAATTCTCAACCCCTCTGTTAGATTTTTTTTTCTATCATTTCCTTCAGTTTGTTAAACAGTTTTGCCACAGTTACTTTGAAGGCATCACCAGCAAGTTTTCAGAGCTTGTGGATAATGCAGTACCATGATAGTCTATTGTCTTCACTCATTGATTTTGGTCAGTTTCTCATCTTCCTCATCGTATCTACTGAGCATTGAGGATTTAAGGTAACAATCTAAGATTTGAATTCACTGTTTCTGCCCAGAGCCTCAAGTCCTACAATTATCTACTGATAGCCTCTGTTGAGACCTTACTGGCATAAACAAATGTTTATTCCTGGTTTTCACAGTTCCTGGTGCTTCATGCTGCCCCCCATCCCCCACCATTGCCTCAGTCATTAGGTTTGGACAGCTGCCACACCAGAACCAGCTACCTTATTTCTAAAATGAATTCTTCTGAGGTCAGATCAATGGTGGCACACAGATGAGCTTTGGGGGATGATATGATCTTTGTCTTTAGCTTATGCCCTCTGTAGTTTTTTTACTCACTCAGACTGAAGTGCTGACAGGTTGTTTTCCTACCTGGGGTCATAGCTGTGCACCCTACTGCAGTGCTGATCTGTTAGATTCGGCAATAGCCTACTGTGCAGGTCTTATTTGGGTGAAGATTCAGAAGGCAGTGGTGAATTTATATTCTGCAGTTTCTATGCCTTACCAGCTGCACCTCACTTTGCCCTTCCCCCAACCCTAAAATGTGCTGCTGGAGCTTCTAACTCTTTGGAAGCCTCTCTGGAGAAAAATCTCCCAGATTTTTGGATATGACTCTGAACTTTCTCTTTTGGGGCTGCCTGTGGAAACCTTCTGTAATATGTTGCATTTTGGACCCAGTGCAATTCACAGGGCACCCTTTTTCTCACCTCACTGTAATCTTTTTTTGTATGTATTTGCTATTTGGATTTTATTGGAGAAATGTGATAGACCTATATAACACTACCTCTTATAATGTGTCTCCCCAAATGTAAAGTAATCTCCTGTATCACTTTCTCCCTTTTTCTTTGTTTTTTTTCTTTTTTCCCCTTCTTGTTCGTTTCTTTTTTTTTTATTTGTTTTGTTCTACTTTTTTTTATTTGATTTGTTTTGTGCTTCTTTTGGGTCACAGCTGGCGGCGCTCGGAGGGTGCTCCTGGCTCTGTGCTCGGAGCCACCGTCCTTCTGCAGGAAGGACAGGCGCCTTGCCTCCATGCTATCCCTCCCGGCCCCACTTTATTCTTTTAATTATGCCTTTTATTTAATCCTTTTTTTTTCTTTTAAGAAACTCTTTTTTCTTTAGATATGTCTGAGCATATATATTTTTAGTTTTTGTCATGGGTCTGTTTTCTTCTCTCTCCACCCCCATATCCACCAGCAATATAATGTAGCACCACTTCTTTCTGCAAAGGCATATACAAATAGGGGAAATTTTACGTGTAAAAACAAGCTCTATCTACTAGGGATAAGAACTTATACTTTTTTACAACACAGGGACATCTCCTATCCTGAATGTATGTCACGGGGAACCAACCTAGACTCCAGGGAAATAGGCACCGACCGTCCAGCCTTGACTCCTGGATCCCAGACATAGAAACGACAGAGTTCTCCACAACAGCTCCAGAAACCAAGTCCCCTCCGGACATTCCTCACCAGCCAATGATAAGACAAAATCAGAAGACATGTCACCCTTTGATCTGTGCAAAAACCAAGATTGCTATATACAGATGACTGGTTGTTACAACCAGGACTAGACAGTACGCATCCCGGGACCACCACCACCACCACCAACAAAAAGCTCTAACCTAGCTTTTGGTCTATGATCTGTTCAACAAACAAGATCTCCAATTCCAGAGGTCTGACTGAGACAACCGCAAGTGAACGGGTCTTCCAAAAACGTAACAAAAGACTCTGTCCCAGGCTCCATCTTAGGAGCAACATAATGACCAAGAACACCAACTACAGAAGATGAATTAAACGACACTGAAGAAGCAGAACTGCTAGAACCACAAAGAAAGCCTTCATCATAAGCTCCATTCCTTGAGCTGCACAGTCACCAAGATCTCTAGATACAGAGGACTGATTTTACCATCCATGACGTAGCAGAAGTCTTCCATACACCATGAAAACACCGAGGGGAGAATAAATGATCATGCTATAGTTAATCCCATGACAGTACACTTCAAGGGGAGAAACCCTGTATCTCCTAGGCCAAGGGAATTCCCTCTATAATATCCCCAATAGTTACTGTGCCTATGCAGGGGGAAAAAGAAAAAAAAAAGGAAAAAAAAAAAAGCACAAAATAATCATTTTTCCACATATATATTTATTTATTGATTGTTTTTTTGACGTCCTTATTTTGGTGTAGATATTGAAGTTGATGTCTCCTTTTTTATTTTATATTATCTTTCTCTTTCTTTTTGCACTCCAGTATGATTTGAATTCAGAACCGAGACTATTGTGTGGTGCTTCTCTTTATTGCTGTAGGGCTCACTGGATATTTAATTTGACATTTATTTTTGTATTGTTATGGTGACTCAATTACATTTTTCATGTCCTCTCTCAAACTGAGGCTGATAGCCACTAGAAGGACTCCGCCCATTTTCAGCATTTTTTAAAATTTTTTTCTTAATCTTTACCCCATTCTATTGCTTTTCTTTCCCTCAAACAAAACCACATAACTCGATTTATCTAGCTTAGCCTCTCAAATAGAGGGAGAAACAAGAGAGGGCACCAGGACTTAACAGATGTATGATCACTGATAGTAAGCTAGACAAAGAGGGGACCACCTACTCTAGCAGCCCGGGGGGTGATGGTGGAGGATATGGGTTGCAGAAAGGAAATGAGGAAGCGGGGAGGACAAATTTGATGGTGGGTATTCCCCTGATTCAATGTTAATGTGTACTTAAAATACTAATGTGAAAGATATGTAAGCCACTATGATCAAAATAAAAATTAAAAAAAAAATCAAACCTGGAAATCATGCCCCATGTATGCAGTTGCTATGTTTGTATTTGGCCAACTCCATAGACTCAGTCAAATCTCAAAAAAGATGAAACTCAAGTCATAAAAAATTATGGGATGCCAGCTATGTAGATGAAAGCTGACAGTCTTGGAAAGAGAGTGGGCCATGTCCCTACCCTGATGAAGCCACGTCTGCTGCATTCATCACCCATAATTGCCTCTTATCTATAATTTCTTATTTATTCACTAGTGTTTTTGTATTGTTAGAGAAATTATCCCAAGTTCATTAAGGTATTTCTTTCATCATTATTTAGAAGCCTCTTATTCACTTTTACTACTAGGGTTATTATTCATCTTGAATTAATTTTGGCATACACTATGAATATAGGTCCAAGTTAAATTTATTCTCTATAGATATATAAAGTTGAGTTATTCAGTCAATTGGCCTTTTTTTCTCGTTTGAATTTAGTGTTCCCTTTGTCATTAATCAAAAAAAAAAAGCTATATATGTGTAGATTTACTTATGAACTCTCACTTTTGGTCTACTCATTCCTTTATTGTATTTTGTACCAACATTATCCTATTGTAATTCTTTGTAGACTTACAGAAAGCTTTAAAATTTGGTAACATAAGTCTTTTTTAAAAATAATTTTCTAGGGCCAGAGAGATAGCACAGCAGTAGGGTGTTTGCCTTGATTGTGGCTGATCCAGGACGGACCTGGGTTCAATTCCCGGCATCCCATATGGTCCTCAGAGCCTGCCAGGAGCGATTTCTGAGCATAGAGCCAGGATAGCCCCTGAGCTGCTGCCAGTTAAGGCCCTAAAAAACAAACAAAAAAATAATAATTTTCTAAAATTGAATCACCATGAGATACACAGTTACAAAGTGTTCATACAACAACCAGTGGTACTTTACTTCACCAAGTGATAGCATAAATCTCTTATTCTTTTTAAAACTATCTTATATTTCAAATATTTTTTCATTTACATATCTAACTTAAAGTAAAATTATAAATTCACACAAACAAACAATAAACTCTAAGATTAGAGTCTTGGAATACTTGAAGAATCTTGAGGTTTGGAAGAGACTGACATTTTAACAATCTTAAGTAATTTAAACCATAAACTCAAAATAATTTTTACCTTCATCTTTTTTCTTCAATTTATCCTTTCATTTTTTTTTTTTTTTGGTTTTTGGCCACACCCATTGACGCTCAGGTGTTACTCCTGGTGATGCACTCAGAACTCGCTCCTGGCTTGGGATGCTGGGGATTGAACCACAGTCCTTCCTAGGCTAGTGTGGGCAAGGCAGACACCTTACCACTTGCGCCATGGCTCTGGCCCCTATCTTCTCAATAGGCCTTTTTTTATTTTTCTGGTGCAGGAGAGAAATATACTTTGTTGTGATCAGGGCTTACTCCTGACTCTGTGCTGAGGCAGTGCATGGGGTACTACATGTAGTTAGAGGTTATAGAGAGATAGTAGAGCCAGTAGGACACTTTCCTTTCATATAGCCTACTCATGTTTGATCCCCAGCAGCACATAGTGTCTCTAGATTCCTGCCAATTATGAATCCTGAGCACAATGCCAAAATTAAGCCCTGAGCACAGCTAGCTGTGCCCTTAAAAAATGTTGTTGGAAACTGCATGTTCTTTATTTTTTTTAGACTAAATCAAGGAAAATAGTAAACAATGCTATCATTGCTTTGTTGTTTTTTCTATAGAGACAGAATAAAATTTTAACTTTCTTGGATTCTGGACTTCCTTTTTATCTTTCAAACAGTAACTTTAACATCATAAAACTACTGGATAATTGATAATTATTTCACTATTACAAATATGCTGCTATTAATATTGTTTTAAACAATATTTCTTAAATCACTCATTGCATTGCCACTTAAAACAATCCTGTAAAAAAGGAGAAAAATAATATGTCTAGTTTACAGAAGATGAAACTGAGGACAGATGATAAGTACTGCCCACACGATCCATCTGACTAGGGATCTACCTGGAACTTATAGTCAGTTCTCCTTGGGCAGCACTACTATCACTGCCTCTAGCAACAGTGTATTTTTTGGGTTATTGTTCCTAAAATAGAGCAGAGAGTAGAAGGATAATTGCCTCAATACTAGGCTCCATTTTAAAATCCATAGCCTAATTTAGTACTGACTGCACAAGTACAGAAAATTAGATCTTGAAAGGAAACGATGCTGTTATGAAGGAGTTCAATTTCTTCCTTTTGGTATAAATTAATGAGATAAAACTACTTTAAAACTACTTTAAGATGCAGTGAAAGTAGAGTAACTTTGAAATTTCGTTTAATACTTAAAAGGGAAACAACGTTTCAGTGCTGAAAAAGTCTTAGTGAAATTGGTAGACTTACATCTAGCTTGGTGCATTGCTATTGACTTTATAGAATATATTTTGGCAAAAAGAAATTGAAGAGCCATAAAGGCATAACATAACTTTTAGTCCATTAGCTCATCCAAAGAAGTTATCCTGAAGACATAATTCCATTAATATTGATTTTCTAAAGTCGGCGGAGTTGTTAATTAACATATCATATAAACTGTGTACCTGAAACTGATAGAATGTTATAAACTGGTTATTTCAATAAAAATATTATAAGAAGTTAAAAGATATCAGCAAATATGTATTCAGATTTAAAAATTAAAAGTCATAGGTTTTAGTATCTTCCTTCTGTAGGCTTAAAAAATGATCAATCCTTATGTAATGGATTCTGGTCCAAACTCAAAATTGAATGCTTTGGGGTCTGACATTTTATCTTGGAATCTTAATGTCTGTACACAGAATAGGGATTCATTATACATGAAAAGAAATCAGAGTCCTTTCTAAGGTGGCTTTGTACAAGGCATATTGTATATTGTTCAGTTTCTCTTCTCATGCTTTTGAGCCAGCTCCCCAATGTCTGAACTAAAAAATAAGGGGTGGGGGATAACTCTTGAAAGAGTGATCGCTTCCCTGCACCATTCCATACTCTGGAAGCCCTAGAAACCACACCCACATCCCACAGTCACCACCACTTTAATTCACTGGCCAGCTCTATAGACTCATACTTTTCTCAGAAGAGATGCAAGCCAACCCACAAAAATTCATGAGTATAATAGTCTCACAGCTGAAAATTCTGGGGCACCCTCTGCAGGGAGGTGAGATGAGACCCTGCCGTGCCAAAGCCCCAGCAGCTGCAGCCACCCACAGTAACTGCCATGCCAACAGTCCAATTTCACTGATTCATACAATCTCTGAGTTTTTAAAAATAATTCCATTACCTTTTAGCTGTAACAAGCAATAAAAGTAAATTATTGTGTGCCTGCCAAGGTGCAGACTTGGTTGTGTGTATACGTGTGGGAACCAGGGATAATGGTGGAAAAAAGGTTAATGTGTTGGGATAGGTGTTGTAACATTGAATTCTGGAAACAACTGTACTGTGAATAACTTTGTAAACCACAATGTTTAAATAAAGTAAATAACAAAGAGAGAAGACCTATCTGTTTTGATCAGGGACTGCTGAAAACCCGCTAACTGACCAATCTGTGAACTTTTAACACCAAGATAAAAGAGGAAAAATAATAATTTCACAGCCCTTCCATATCACAGACTTGGCTTGGCTTGGCTTGTAGAGAGATGTCTTACAATGGCATACAGAGTGAGTTACAGAAAACAGAAGTGACTCAAATTTTCAGATACAACTAGGAAAACCTTATTAGTATTCTAGTCTTCCCACCACTGCTAGCATCCTTTAAGCACAGGCTTACATGTGCTTAAATAAATTCTTAAATTCTCTTAACTTTTTAGGATTGGGCAGAAGAATGCAGACAGCTTAGAAAGGACCCCTCTTTCTTTCATGTACTTCATTAATGACAGGGTTTTCCCCCAATCCTTCAGTTTCAACGTTGCATTGTGTGTTCCCATTCACAATTTGCTTGTATTTTTCTGATGTCCTTCTCCCTCTTTTTTTTTTTTTAATATAAATTTTTATTTTGATCATAATGGCTTACATATTGTTGACAATAATATTTTAGGTACATATTTACATAAAATCAGGGGGGATTCCCATCGCCAAATTGTCATCCCTACGCCTCCGTTTCTATCCTACCTCCCTTTTCCTTTTCCCTCACCCCAGGGCGGCTACAATATGTGGTCCCCTCTGTATCTAACCCACTACTTAGTAGTCTTGCACCTGTTTGGTCCTGATGCCTCCCTTATTTCCCCCTCTATCTGGAGTCAGGACTAGCTAGTTCAAGTTGCGTGGTTTTGTTTGAAGGAGAAAAAAGCAATAAACTGGGGTAAGAGTCTAATACCCCGAAAATGGGCGGAGTCCTTCTAAAGGCTCTCATCATCACTCTGGGAGATGGAGAAAAAGTAGGTGAAACACTCAACTAGTACCAAAAGAAGTGTCAAATATCCAGTGAGGGCTCCAGCTATTTCGATAAGCACCACACAGAGCAGACAAAACAAACAAACAAACAAGTAGAAAAAAATAAAACAAAAACAGACAAACAAAAATCACGCCATGGTCTTGAATTAAGAAACATGGCATAGCACATAACGAAAGAGAAGAAAGGAAGAGAAAAAAAATAAAAAAATAAGTATAATTGGGGACTACACTTTCAATAATCACACCCAAACAGAGAAATCGACCAAAATAGATTGGTAAATCAAAAATAATAATAACAATAATAAATGAAGGTACTATATATATTTATATCAAAAAAATAACCAAGGTTTTGTGCTTTTTGTATTTTTGTTTTTTTCCCTCCTGCACTGGCACAGTAAATATTGGAGTCATTCGAAAAAGAATTCACTTGGCCTAAGAGATATGGGATTTCTCCGTCCTTGGAGCATACTGTCATGGGATCAACTCTAGACATTGCTCAGGATCCTTTACTTTCCCGGTGGTGTTTTTTTTTTTCTTTCTTTTTTTTTTTCCTTTGGTGTGTGGAAGACTTCTGCTCTGTGTTTAGAGGTCTCAGTATCTGTACAGATCCTGAGGTGGGACTTATGATGAAGTCAGTCTTTGTGGTTCTAGAGGTTCTGTTACCTCAGTGTCATTTTAACCCATCTTTTGTGGTTGATGATCTTGGTCTTTGCACTGAGCCTAGGGTGGCACCTAGGATAGCGTCTTTCTTTGTGCTCCCAAAAGCCCCATTCCGTTACAATTGTCTCTGCCGGATCTTTGGGGCTGGGGATCATGATTCTTGTGCAGGTCATAGTTCAAACCCTAAACTAGGGCTTATTTATTGGTCCCAAGATGTATACAGTCTGGTCGTGAATCAAGCAGCCAGTCATCTGTAAATCCCGATCTTGGGTTTTTGTCCTACCAAAGGGAGCCAAGACTTCTGGTTTTGTCTTGTCGTTAGTTGGTAAGGTAGGCTAATCTGCTCTAAGGTCAAAATGATCGCATTTTCCCCGTTGTCAGGATATCATGTTAGAGGTGGGCCTTGTTGTTGGTCTCGTCGTATTAAGGCCGTCCTGGATGGAGTTTGTTTCCTGCAGCTGTTGTGGAGAGCTGTGCCGTTTCTATGTCGGAGATCCAGGGTTCAAGGCTGGATGAATGGTATCTAATCACCTGAGGTCTAATTTGATTCCACATGACATATTTTCAAGGCAGGAGATATCCCTATATTTTAAATAACTATGAGTTCCTATCTCTAGTAGATAAGAGCTCTCTTTTATTTTTTTTTTAAATGTAAAATTTCCCCTTTACTTAGTGTGCCTTTGTAGGGGGAAGTGGTGCTACATTATAATGTCTGTGTATTCGTGGGTGGACTGATGGGTAACAGCCACAGGTCACCTACCAAAAAACGAAGAAAAAAAAAGGGGGGGGGGATTGAAACTGTATGTGCTCACAAATATATATGAAGGACAAACATTTAAAAAAAAAAAGATAAATAAATAAATTAAAAAAAAAAAAAGAAATAAAATGAGTTAGCGAAATTTTTATGGGACCAAAGTGGTGCAAAAGACTACCTTACATTTGGGGGAGGGCAGGTAAAGAGGTGGTGTATTACAGGTCTTATGCCTATGTTGGAAGTACAGTTTTTCCCATTGTCTTTTGGGTTTTTCTTGTGGTGTGTGGGTTCCCAGGCGTCTTCCTAACCCACCCCCTGACCTTCTTCAGATTGGTAAATATTTGCGGCAGGGGGGTCTTGGAAGAGTTCTTGCATTGGGGATACTTTTGGATCTAGGCCCGGTTTCAAGGAGCAGTTCGCGTTAGGGGGAGTTGGTCGGGAGGGCCTCGCAGCATGAGTCCATAGGGGAGTTGGCTGTCTTTTCTTTCAGGAGACGAGGTGTGGTTTTATCTGGGTGTCCTCTCGCCTGGGTGCTGGGTACTGGTTCATTGGGTAGGAGGTCGATCTTGATGCCTAATAGAATAAGGACTGGGGGAGAGGAGTTTTAATATGGTGGGAGATCTGGATGGGATTGAGGGGTGAGGGGATAGTTGGATTTCCGGAGGGGGGAAAGGGGAAGGTGTATGGGAAGGGTTTGAAGGGAGAGAAAAGAGAAAATACCTTAGAGAGAAAAGGGGGGGGAGAAAGGGAGAAAAGTAATGAGCAGAATAGAAGAAGAAAAAGAAAAAAAAAAGTAGTGAGGAGAGGGGAGAGAATAGCAAGGGAATGCTGGTTTGATTGAATGTGTTAGAAGAATAGAGTCTGTAGTTTAAGTCTGTACGTCTCAGGTACTGCTTCAGTGGTCTGACCTTCTCCCTCTTTTAATCCTACTCCTGGAATTTGATCTTTTTTTTTTCTTTTTAGGCTGCACCCTGTGACACTCAGGGGTTCAGAAACTGCTCCTGGCTCGGGGAATCACATGGGACACCGAGATTCAAACCACCTTTGATCCTGGATTGGCTGCGTGCAAGGCTAACACCCCACTGCAGTTTTGATCCTGGATTGGCTGCGTGCAAGGCTAACACCCCACTGCAGTACTATTGCTCCGGCCCCGGAATTCGATCTTACTGGGGGATAAAGAAAAGGAAGACATAACTAGGTGCTGAGCACATTTAACTATATATTACATTATATACATTATAGCTAGAAATAGGCCAGCAAGTTTTCAAAAGACTCACTCTGAATTCTGTTGTATTACAGAAGAAGTCAGGAAGAATGAGATTAAAGGCCACAAACACCACAGGTTCTAATCCTTAATCAATCCTATTTTGCTCTCCAGTGTAACCAGTTTATGTCTTTCTGGTCTAAGGAGACTCTCCAGGGGCACAATTGTCCCACATACTTTAGGAGAAACCAGTTGTTTCCCAAGGGCTTAATAACCACACTGGTAAAAAGCTCTTCAAAATATTATATGACCGTTATAAAAGTATTTGCCACCATTTCTAAGGTAAAGAAAAAGAGACGAAAAAGATTTTTCTCAAGTCACAGGCCTGGAAAAGTAGGTAGTTTTCTCTGTTTTGTGTTAGTTTGTGTCTTACTCTTTTCTATAGGCAAAAAAGTGTATATTTGGCATTTTCTCAGGCCCAGAATGTTGCTTCAATGTGTTGCTTGAATAAGCACATAAATATAGCTACATATTGTGGATAACTAATAAGGTAAAAAATAGTCTTCAGTAGATATTTTGCCTCAAATACTCCTTGAATAGAAAGCAAAAAAAAAAAAAGGGTACATAGCACTATGGTACACAGTTTTATTATTTTGTTTATTTGCCAATTAAAGACTTTTTGAGGCAATATTATTTTACTAATTCTTGTGGTGGAGTTAAAAAGTATCTACTAGTTTGAACAGGATACATCGAATTGAGAACTTATACTGACACTCTTTAAACACCATAGCTTGAAATTTTTATAGAGTGCAGAGAGCCAAATAAAACATAAAAGAATGTCATGTTCCTCTTCACAGAGAGAAAGGCAGGTTAGCAGAGAGCTTTGCATGTACATAGAGTTCATGAAAAATGTCCATTCAAAGTGGCAGTTTCAGAAAATGATATGCCTAATGGTGAGTGAAACATGTAAATGTGTAAAGGTAGAAAATATTTACTTAGAAATTCAAGAGAATAGAGAAGGAGAGGAATATTTGTTTGAGAGAACACAGCTTTCTCCAGAGAGAATAAAGAGAAATAAATGTGTATAAAAAAGAACAGAGTAAGAAATGGCTGACTGTGGGGACTGCCAGGTGGAGTGCCGATTGCTCCACCTGCGGAGTCTCTGCCCTGCTGTGCTTCTTCTGAGGAAACTGAGGACCTGAAGGGAGCCCTGTCCTGTGCTTCTCTGTCTTTTCTGAATTCTTGAAGCTCTCCTCAGAGCCCTGGGAAGTGATCCCCCCCAAAACTGCATTCTAAAGCTACCCAGCAAGCGAGTGAGTAAGAAATGGCTGACTGTGGGGATTACCAGGTGAAGTGCTGATTGCTCCACCTGTGAAGTCTCCGCCCTGTTGTTCTTCTTCTAAGGAAACTGATGACCTGAAGGGAGCCCTGTCCTGTGCTTCTCTGTCTTTTCTGAATCCTTGAAGCTCTCCTCAGAGCCCTGGGAAGTGAACCCCCCAAAAACTGCATTCTGAAGCTACGCAGCAAGCGAGTGCATGAGTAAGAAATGGCTGACTTTACAAGCCCAGAAAGGGAAAGCCGCTGAACTCTGCTGGAACTCAGACGCCAGCACCCCTATCTGCCTGTCTACTGTGCTGTGCTCCATTTTTGGCCTGATTTCATCGTGTGTGTGGCTCATCTACAGGCGGCTCGCCTTCCCTGGAGGTGAGCTAACACGCCCAGAAAGGAGAAGCCGCTGAACTCTGCTGGAACTCAGATACCAGCACCCCTATCTGCCTGTCTTCTTTGCTGTGATCCATTTTGGGCCTGACTTCATCCTGTATGTGGCTCATCTGCGGACAGCTCACCTTCCCTAGAGCCTTCCCTGGGGGTGAGTTTACAAGCCCAGAAAGGGGAAGCCGCTGAACTCTGTTGGAACTAAGATGCTAGCACCCCTATTTGCCTATCTTCTGTGCTGTGCTCCATTTTCGGCCTGACTTTATCCTGTGTGCGGCTCATCTGTGGATGGCTCGCCTTCCCTGGAGCCTTCCCTGGAGGTGAGCTTCCATGCCCAGAAAGGGGAAGCCGCTGGAACTCAGATGCCAGCACCCCTATATGCCTGTCTTCTCTGCTGTGCTCCATTTTCGGCCTGATTTCATCCTGTGTGTGGCTCATATGCAGACAGCTCGCCTTCCCTGGAGCCTTCCCTGGAGGTGAGTTTACAAGTCCAGAAAGGGTGGAGCCAGAGGAGCACAGCAGCTCCGCTTCGCTTTGCAGCCGTGCACATCATTTAGCCAATGAATACAACCACAACACATAGAAAAATGCACAATACAAGTGTGACAATGAGAAAACAAAGCAGGCCAGCACCAGACATAGAGAATGACGATGGCAACTCTGATGAGTTGAACATGAGCAACCAACTAGTCAGTCTCTCAGATAAGGAGTTTAGAGTTGCAATATGGAAGATGTTCAAAGAACTCAAAGAAAGTATAGAAGAGAACACTAATAAAAATCAATGGGGCTGGAGAGATAGTGTGAAAGTAGGGCGTTTGCCTTTCATGCAGAAAGTCATCGGTTTGAATCCTGGCATCCCATGTGGTCCCCCGTGCCTGCCAGGAACCCTGAGCACTGCCGGGTGTGACCCAAAAACCACACACACACAAAAAAAGTAAAATTTATCCAAAAAAAAAAAAAAACTTGGGGCCGGCCAGGTGGCGCTAGAGGTAAGGTGTCTGCCTTGCAAGCGCTAGCCAAGGAAGGACAGGATGGTGGTTTGAACCCCTGGCATCCCATATGGTCCCCCAAGCCAGGGGCAATTTCTGAGTGCTTAGCCAGGAGTAACACCTGAGCATCAAACAAGTGTGGCCTGAAAAACCAAAAAAAAAAAAAAAGAATCAAGAGACTATGAAGAATGAAATCATAAAACTCGAAACTGAAATTTCAGGTCAAATAACAGGTCTGAAAAACTCACTAGATGAATTGAAGAAAAACATGGTTGAGCTTTCCCACGGGTTAACAGCAGCTGAGAATAGAATTAGTACACTGGAAGATGAGATAAATAACAATTCCATACAGCAGAAGAAATTGGAAAAAATTCTTAAAGCAAACAATCAAACAATGGAAAAATTACTCAAAGAATGGGAACAGATGAAAATATAAGTCTATGATAAGCTCAACAAAAACAACTTAAAAATCATTGGAGTCCCAGAGACCCAGGAAGAATCAACGGTCAAGAACATCATTAAAAAGAAACTACCAGATCTAATGAATACATGCGATCAAATCCTGCATGCCTGAAGAGTACCAACTAAAAGAGACCCCAGAAAAAACACCCCAAGACACATCCTAGTCACAACGACGAATCCCACAATAGAGACAGAATTCTGAAAGCAGCAAGATCAAAAAGAGAAAATACATTCAAGGGAACATCCTTGAGATTTACTGCAGACCTGTCACCAGAAACACTCAAGGCCAGAAGGCAGTGTTGGGACATAGTGACAAAACTCAATGAAATAAATGCTTCGCCTAGAATACTGCACCCAGCAAAACTCACTTCCAGGTTTGAAGGAACAATACATGATTTCACAGACAAACAACAGCTCAGAAATTTTACAGACTCAAACCAGTCTTAAAAGAAAAACTGGGGGCTGGCGCGGTGGCGCTAGAGGTAAGGTGTCTGCCTTGCCAGCACTAACCTAGGACGAACAGTGCTTTAATCTCCCGGTGTCCCATATGGACCCCCAAGCCTGGAGCGACTTCTGAGCGCATAGCTAGGAGTAACCCTTGAGCATTACCGGGTGTGGCCCAAAGCCCCCCCCCCAAAAAAAAAGAAAGAAAAGAAAAGAAAAACTGAACGGCCTACTTTAAGACAATACTGACCAACAGACACACCAAACTTCTATATAAAGATGGCACTAAATCCCAGGACAATTCTTTCTTTCAATGTCAATGGACTAAATTCACCAGTTAAGAGACACAGAGTGGCTAAATGGATCAAAATACTCAATCCAACCTTCTGCTGCCTACAAGAAATGCACCTGAATAGTCAGAAAAACATAGACTCAAAATAAAAAGCTGGAGGAAAATTATCCAAGAAAACAACACACACAAAAAGCTGGAGTGTCCATACTAATATCAGATTATGCAAACTTTATACTTAGGAAAGTTGTGAGGAACAAAGATGGACATTTTGTATTAATCAAGGGATATGTACTGCACGAAGAAATCACTATCCTAAACATATATGCACTGAATGAGGGGCCAGCAAAATATTTAATAAAATTGTTGACAAATCTGAAAAATAACATCAATAACAACACAATAATTGTGGGGGACCTCACACGGTATTATCAACACTTGACAGGTCAACCAGACTGAAACCCAACAAGAATATACTAGACCTAAAAAGAGAAATGGAAGAAAGAGGCCTAGTAGATATATACAGGACACTCCACCCACAGAAGCCTGGATACACATTCTTCTCTAATGTACATGGGACATTCTCCAGGATAGACTACATGCTAGCACCTAAAGCATACCTCCATAATATCAAGAGGATAGAAATTTTGCAGGATACCTTCGCTGACTACAAGGCCCTGAAATTATATGTGAACTACAAAGGGACACAGAAGAAAAACTTTAATACCTGGAAGTTAAACAGCCTAATACTGAATAACCAGTGGGTCCGAGATGAAATCAAAGAGGAAATTAAAGCCTTCCTAGAAACAAATGACAATGGAGACACAAACAATCAGAACCTATCGGACACAGCAAAAGTGGTACCGAGAGGAAAATTTATAGCTTTGCAAGCACACATCAGGAAAGAAGAAGGGGCATACCTGAATAGCTTAATGATGCAGCACATAGAATTAGAATGTACTCAACAAAAGGACCCAAAAATAGGGAGACAGAAGGAAAAAACAAAGCTGAGAGCAGAAATCAATGAAGTGGAAACCCGAAAAACAATCCAAAAGATCAACAAAAGCAGAAGTTGGTTCTTTGAAAAAAAAACAAACAAGATTGATAGACCACTGGCAAAACTAACAAAGAGAGAGAAACTTGATAACTCGTACTAGGAATGAAAAAGGAGAGATCACTACTGATATGGTAGAGATCCAAAGGGTAATCAGAAACTACTTTGAGAAACTCTATGCCACTAAAAGTGAGAACCTGGAAGAAATGGATAAAGTTTTGGACTCATAATCTTCCACATTTGAATGAAGAGGATGTAGCATATCTAAACACACCCATCACTATTGAGGAAATTAAGACAATAATCAAAAGTCTGCCCAAAAACAAAAGTCCAGGCCCAGATGGATTTACTAATGAATTCTTTCAAACCTTTCAAGAGGAACTTCTACCAATCCTGGCAAGACTCTTTCATAAAATCGAAAAAACAGGAACACTTCCAAATAGCTTTTATGAAGCCAACATCACCTTGATACCGAAACCAGACAGAGATGCTATGAAACAAGAAAATTACAAGAAAATATCACTGATGAATACAGATGCAAAGATCCTCAACAAAATCCTAGCAAATAGAATTCAATGCCTCATTAAGAAGATAATCCACTATGATCAATTAGATTTCATCCCAGGAATGCAAGGCTGATTTAACATCTGTAAATCTATCAACATAATACACAACATGAACAACAAGAAAAATAGAAAGCACATGATCATATCAATAGATGCAGAGAAAGCATTTGATAAGGTCCAACACCCATTTTTGATCAAAACTCTCAGCAAGATGGGAATGGAAGGAACCTTTTTCAATATAGTTAAGACCATCTACCACAAGCCAGAGGCAAATATTGTCCTCAATGGAGAAAAACTGAAAGCCTTCCCTCTAAATTCTGGCACAAGACAAAGCTGGCCTCTCTCACCACTCCTATTCAACATAGCACTGGAAGTACTTGCTATAGCGATTAGGCAAGAAAAAGATATTAAGGGAATCCAGATCGGAAAGGAAGAAGTCAAGCTCTCACTGTTTGCAGATGACATGATACTCTACCTAGAAAACCCTAAAGTCTCTACGAAAAAGCTTCTAGAAACAATAGCAAGGTGGCAGGCTACAAAATTAACACACAAAAATCAATGGCCTTTCCATACACCAATAGTAATAAGGAAGAAATGGACATTAAGAAAGCAACCCCATTCACAATAGTGCCACACATACTGAAATATCTTGGAATCAACTTGACTAAAAATGTGAAGGACCTATATAATGAAAACTATAAAACTCTGCTCCAAGAAATAAGAGAGGACATGTGTAAATGGAAGCACATACCCTGCTCATAGATTGGGAGGATTAACATCATCAAAATGGCAATACTCCCCAAAGCGTTGTACAGATTTAATGTGATCTCTCTAAAGATACCCATGATATTCTTCATAGAAGTGGATCAGGCACTTTTGAAATTTGTTTGGAACAATAAACACCCTAGAATAGCTAAAGCAATCATTGGGAAAAAGAATATGGGAGGAATTACTTTCCCCAACTTCACACTGTACTACAAAGCAATAGTTATCAAAACAGCATGGTATTGGAATAAAGACAGGCCCTCAGATCAGTGGAATAGGCTTGAATACTCAGAGAATGTTCCCCAGACATACAATAACCTAGTTTTTGATAAAGGAGCAAGAAATCCTAAATGGAGCAAAGAAAGCCTCTTTAACAAGTAGTGTTGGCATAACTGGTTAGCCACTTGCAAAAAATTGAACTTAGACCCCCAGCTCACATCATGTATGAATGTTAAATCCAAATGGATGAAAGACCTCGATATCAGACCCGAAACCATAAGATATATAGAACAACACGTAGGTAAAACACTCCAGGACATTGAGACTATAGGCATCTTCAAAGAGGAAACTGCACTCTCCAAGTAAGTGAAAGCAGAGATTAACAGATGGGAATATATCTAACTGAGAAGCTTCTGCACCTCAAAAGAAATAGTGCCCATGATACAGGAGCCCCCCACTGAGTGGGAGAAACTATTCACCCAATGCACATCAGATAAGGGGCTAATCTCCAAAATATACAAGGCACTGACAGAACTTTACAAGAAAAAAAGATCTAATCCAATCAAAAAATGAGGAGAAGAAAAGGACAGACACTTTGACAAAGAAGAAATACAAATGGCCAAAAGACACATGAAAAATGCTCCACATCACTAATCATCAGGGAGATGCAAATCAAAACAACTATGAGGTACCACCTCACACCCCAAAGATTGGCACACATTACAAAGAATGAGAACAAGCAGTGTTGGCGGGTATGTGGAGAAAAAGGAACTCTTATCCACTGCTGGTGGGAATGGTGTCTAGTTCAACCTTTATGGAAAGCAATATGGAGATTCCTCCATAACTGGAAATCGAGCTCCCATACGACCCAGTTATACCTCTCCTAGGAATATACCCTAAGAACACAAAAATACAATACAAAAATCCCTTCCTTACACCTATATTCATTGCAGCACTTTTTACCATAGCAAGACTCTGGAAACAGCCAAGATACCCTTCAACAGACAAATGGCTAAAAAAACTGTGGTACATAAACACAATGGAATATTATGCAGCTGTCAGGATAGATGAAGTCATGAAATTTTCCTATACATGGATGTGCATGAAATCTATTATGCTGAGTGAAATAAGTCAGAGAGAGTGAGAGAAAGATGCAGAATGGTCTCACTTATCTATGGGTTTTAAAAAAAATGAAAGACATTCTTGCAATAATAACTTTCAGACACGAAAGGGAAAAGAGCTGGAAGTTACAGCTCACCTCATGAAGCTCACCACAAACAGTGATGAGTTTAGTTAGAGAAATAACTATGTTTTGAACTATCCTAATAATGAGAATGTACGAGGGAAATAGAAAGCCTGATAGAGTAAAGGTGGGGGTTGGGTGGGGAGGAGGGAGAGTTGGGACATTGGTTATGGGAATGTTGCACTGGTGATGGGTGATGTTTTTACATGACTGAAACCCAAACACAATCATGTATGTAATAAAGTTGTTTAAATAAAAATTAAAAAAAGAAACCCTATTGTAAATATTGTAATATTTATAATGTTTTAATTGTAATATTGTAAATCATAGTGTTTCAAATAATTGCAGTTCAAAAGAACAAGTTTGGGACTGTTTAATATAGGGCGTAAGGGTCTTGCTTACATGCAGTTGACCATGTTTTTTTTTTTTTTTTTTTTTTTTTTGGTTTTTTGGGCCATACCCATTTGACACTCAGGGGTTACTCCTGGCTATGTGCTCAGAAATCGCCCCTGACTTGGGGGGACCATATGGGACGCCGGGAAATCGAACCGCTGTCGTTCCTTGGCTAGCGCTTGCAAGGCAGACACCTTACCTCTAGCGACACCTTCCTGGCCCCCCAGTTGACCATGTTTGATCCCTAGCATTATATTTTTGTCTCTTAAAGATTTTCAGGCGGGATCTCTGTGCTCAAAGCCAGAAGTAAGTCCTGAGCACTGCCAGATGTGGCCCCAAATAAATAAAAAAAAAAAAGAAAAGAGGAAGAACATGGGCTTGAAAAACCAAGTAAATGGACATGTGTACAGGAGAGAACAAGACTTGGCAGAGCAATTCTGAATTTCTGTTTTTGATCCTGAAGGAGTTTGTTCTGGTTTTTTTTTGGGGGGGGGGGATTGTTGTTATTTTTGTTTTGGAGCATATCTTCTGGCTCTCTCATTTATGGACACTTCCTGTGATGCTCAGGTGATCATATGGAGTTACAGATCCAACTTGATCTTCTACATGTGAGGCATGTACTTATCCTTTAAAGCTCTCTCTGACCCAGAAAGATATTCATTTTGCAACGAGGAAGTGAAGGTTTACAGAAATTCTTTAATTGAATCACCATGAGATACACTATCACAAAGTCATTTATGATTGAGTTTAAGTCATATAGTGTTCAATACCCTTCACCGGTGCACATTTCCCATCATCAATGTCCCCAATTTCTACCCTGCCCTCCCCACTGTCTTCTCCCATTTGCCTCTGTGGCATTTTTCTTTTTTAAAAATAAATAATCACTTTAAAAATTGTAGTTATAAAGTTGTTCATGAATGAGTTCAAGTCATACAATTTCCTTTATAGTGTACATTTCTCACCACCATTGTCCTCAGTTTCCCTTCAACCATTCCCCTGCATACATCTGTGGCAGTCATTTCTTCTTTCTTTCTTTCTTTCTTTCTTTCTTTCTTTCTTTCTTTCTTTCTTTCTTTCTTTCTTTCTTTCTTTCTTTCTTTCTTTCTTTCTTTCTTTCTTTCTTTCTTTCTTTCTTTCTTTCTTTCTTCCTTCCTTCTTTCCTTTCTTCCTTCCTTCCTTCCTTCCTTCCTTCCTTCCTTCCTTCCTTCCTTCCTTCCTTCCTTCCTTCCTTCCTTTCTTTCTTTCTTTCTTTCTTTCTTTCTTTCTTTTTTCCTTTCTTTCTTTTTTCCTTTCTTTACTTTCTTCTTCTTCTTCTTCTTCTTCTTCTTCTTCTTCTTCTTCTTCTTCTTCTTCTTCTTCTTCTTCTTCTTCTTCTTCTCCTTTCTTCTTCTTCTTCTTCTTCATCTTCCTCCTCCTTTTCTTCTTCTCTTCTTATTCTTCTTCCTCTTCTTCCTTCTCTTCCTCCTCCTTCTTCATCGTCATCTCCTTTTCTTCTTCTTCATCTTCTTCCTCCTCCTCCTTCTTCCTCTTCTTCGTCTTCTTTGTCGTCGTCTTCGTCTTCTTCTTCTCCTTCTTCTTCATCTTCGTCGTCGTCTTCTTCCTCTTCTCCTCTTCTTCCTCCTCCTCCTTCGTCTTCATCTTCTTTTCTTCTTCGTCTTCCTCCTCCTCCTTCTTTTCTTCTCGTCTTCTTTTCCTCGTCCTTCGTCGTCTTCTTCTCTTCTTCTTTTCTTCTTCTTCTCTTCTTCCTCTTTTTCTTCTTCCTCCTCCTCCTTCTCCTTCTTCGTCTTCCTCCTCCTCCTCCTCCTCTTCTTCTTCTTCTTCTTCTTCTTCTTCTTCTTCTTCTTCTTCTTCTTCTTCTTCTTCTTCTTCTTCTTCTTCTTCTTCTTCTTCTTCTTCTTCTTCTCCTTCTTCTCTCTGTCTTCCTATTTTTTTCCTTGTAGACATTATGGTTTGCAATGTTGTTACTAAAGAGGTATTATGTATATCACTTTATCTCCTTTCAGCCCCAGTTCCTGTCCCGAGTGATCATTTCCAACTCTCATTGTCATAGTGGTTCTTTCTCTGACCTAACTGCACTTCCCCACTATTTGTGGCAAGTTTCCTACCATGAACTGTTTTTTCTGCCCCTAGTCTCTATTGTTTCTGAATATTAATACCATACTACCTTTTTGTATCTCACAAATGAGTGTAATCATTCTGTCTATTCCTATCTCTCTTACTCTTTTCACTCAGCATAATCCTCTCCATATCCATCATTTATAAAGAAATCTCATGACTTTATTTTTCCTAATAGCTACATAGTATTCCATTATCTATATTATTAGTTTCTTTATTATTTCATCTTTTCTCAGGCATTCATTGTTTCCAGATTCTATTTTGAATAGTGATACAATGAACATTGGAGTGTAGATGCTTTTTCTGCATTGTTTTTGGGCCTGAAGGTATAGTCTTAGAAATGGTATTGCTGAGTCATATGGAAGCTTGATTTCTAGTTTTTTTTTTTTTTGAGGGATGTCCATTTTGTTTTTTTTTTTTTAAAGGTTGCACTAGACAGCATTCCTTCCAGCAATGAACAAGAGTCCTTTTCTCCCTGCATCTATGCTAGCACTGGTTGATCCTGCTTGTTTTAATATATGCCTTTTTGTGGTGTGAAATGATGTCTCATTGTTTTGATTTACATTCTCCTGATTGTGAATGATGTGGAGTAATTTTTATGTGATTTTGGCCGTCTTTATTTCTTCTTTGAGGAAGTTTCTGTTCAAAGATTTTATATTCTTTAACTCCCAGATCAAAAGACAATAAAAGGTTACATTTCTTTTATTCTGGCCAAGGGACTGAAAGTTTTCTGCATATTATCTTGATCATAGGTTGTCTTCATGACAATATAAGAAGGTAATTCCTGATTATTAGCTCCAGTTTATGTAAAACATAAAAAGAAGAAATTCAGGGAAGTAAAGGATATCACATATGGTCATTCAGGAATGAAATTTGTGGACAAAGCATTTTTCACTTATCTCTTCTGCCCCATATTTTCTGATTTAGGCTTTTAGGATAAGGTACTGGGTAACTTTCTTATTGGGGTGGATGGTTTTGAAAAGCATAGATTAAATAAAGTAGGAAGTTTTCTGCTTATATGGAACCTAAATAGAATATTTGCTCAAACTGGAAAAAAATCAATATGCTATTTGTTCAAATCTATGCTAAAAGCTATAAAATAGCTCAAATCTGCTTGATATTTTAAGTAGACTATAAATTTAAATGCATAAACTTACCATAACTGAGAGAATGATGACTTCTTTCTCTTTTTATTACAGAACTTTTGGGTACTTTCTTCTTTTCCAGAAATCCTATAGTTAAATATTTACCAGAATACCATTATTTCAGTTGGAGTACCTATTTAGGTTGAGGAAGTTAGATTAAGGAACCAAGTTAGAGCTCTCAAGGCTTCTGTAGACAAACAGAAGAGGGAGACATAAATACTCCTTTCTATCCATTGATATTTTTTTTCAGAAGCTTCTCCACCTTAAGATAGTTTCTAATTTTGTTTTCTTTTTATGAAGGCATCTCGTCTTACAAAGTCATTCATATGTATGTTTCAGGAATGCTATGTTGTAACAACAAACCCACCCCCAGTGTAAACATCCCTCCACCAATGTCCCCAGGTTCCCTCCCATCCACCAGCCTGCCTCCTTGACAGACAGTTTTAGGATGGGTTGCTGTAAATTGATCTCAAACTCTCAGTGTTATTGGCGCTGCAATTTATAAGATAAAAAAATTAAAAAAAAAAAGAAACACTACCAGTCTTAGACTGAAAGAGGGAGGAAAATAAAACCAGCTAACACCAAGAATAAGACAATCTTCAAGGAACCAGCTTCTACCATAGAATCATATGAAAAAAGGAAGGATGCTGGGGGGTATATACATTTCTCCTCCTTACCTTTGATTAGATCAATGCTTCAATCATATCATTGTCTGAATCCACCAAAAATTCAACAATCTCAAAATTCTGGGCACTGAAATCCACAAGTATCATGGGCTGGATTCTCCAGAGATGAAGGGTATTTCTTTGGAAATGCTGTTAATCTGGTCACCTGTGCAAAAAGATGGGGCTGGAAAGAGAATTAGCAATAAATACCTTATTTAAATATTAAACTATATATTTATGTATTTAGTTTTTTATTTGTAATTGTCCCTGGAAGGCAACCTTGAAGAAGTGATTTTATTCATAAAATGCAATTTCCACAAATAACTGACACCGTAGGTAGCTTTCAATTACTGAGAGAATAGATTTTTCATCCCTAAATTAGGGACCTGTGTAGCTTATCTCCATATCCACCATAGCACTTCCTGGGAAAGTGTTAGTTGCTGAAAGTTCATGATCATATCAACATAGATGATTTTTGTCAAGAACTCTTGCAGGTGGCTATCTTATCATTATGTCTTTATGGGAGAAAGAGAAAGAAACTGCCAAGAAAGAGGGACATAAAGGGAGAGATGAGACAGAATTTTCTTAATCATTATTTAGCCTCCCCTGACTTTGATGTAATTAAGAAATTTTACCTTAAAGTCTCCTATGTGGTACCCTTGAAATTTACCTCTTGAAATGATTTAGTACATATGCTTGAACACTATGTTCATAATATTCTTGTTTCTTTGATAACAGTGTATGCTAGTTTTAGATTTCAAAGTGAGGAAAGTGATAAAAATAATTTCTGAAGTGTTTCTTTAAATAGGCGTTTTTGATGTCTAATCAAATGAGCATATAAATCTTTCTCACTTTCTATAATATATGTTTCCTAAGAGGTTGCAATTATATTCTTTTTAGGGTGACACAGAAACCAACTTTACAATGTAGAGTTAGATGTGAGTGAAAGATCAGGTGTGACTAAAGAATACTTTTTTAAAAACAAAAAGTAATTTCAAAGCACAAATACATGCAACACCAGTTACAATTTTAGCACTGTACATTTTCCTAAATATCAAACACAACTACTAAGAAAATTTAAATATTCAAAGTATTCTTAGATGATGTTACAATATCCAAAACTTATCCTAAATCTTGCTATTAGTGTACAGTATTTATAAGCAGCTTAAACACTTAAAGAAGTGTCCTTTTGAGATTGGTTTTCATGGATTGATAGATAATAGCAAGAAGTATTGATTTTCACTTGTCCATTCCTGTTTCAGTCTTTATTGCATGTTTCAAATGGGGTCAGCTACAAGCCATTTACTCCTTCACACCAAAAATTAGATCTTTGAAACACAGGAGAATCTCTCACTTTTTCTTCCTCTTCTTCTGAGATAAAATAATGAATCGCTAAAACCTTTGGTGAGCCAGAGAATCCTTTGTTTCTTCAGTGTTTTGTGAAATCAAGGAAGCCTTGAAGCTTACATCAGAGAAAACCATCCCTTCTAAGATATTTTGACTCACAAGTTGGGGGAGGGGAGTCAGAATTACAATTGGGAAAGAATCCTTTCTTTTTGTCATTTGTAACTTTAATTTGTGAATTATTATAACTGTCCCCCAGTATCTTTGCCTTTCAGTGATTGTAGCATATGTATAGAACTATATAAATTTGGGGTCTAAACCCTACAATTTTGATGATTTGTGGAGTTTGTAAGTCACACTGGAGGAGTGTGAACACAATGAATTTGTGTTCTAGTCCAAGCTATGTGATCTTGGACAATTCTTTTGTGTCTCTAATTTTCCATGAGCATAACAATACATGTTTGATCCACATCAGGAAATTTTCAGAGATCAAAATGAGAAAAGAGCTTTCAACAATAGAGCAACAAAGTGAAAAGATCTGATTAAGTAATACTGGGCTCCAATTTTTATCTATCCTGGACATTAGAGAACCAAGTGGGGAAGAAAAGGCTGTACATTTCTTCCTGAAAAAAAAAGTGTCCCTAGATTCCAAACACTTGACCTGGGATGAGAGGACACAGGACACAGAAACGGGACTTTTAGAGTGAGAAAGTCACCAAGCATATGATAAAATATGCTTTTCCACTGTCCTTGGTCAAGGTCTTGAAGGAGAAAGACCTCACTTAATAACAAGGATGAGTTGCTAGAATGATCAGCAGGGCTTGATCCCTCGCATTCCGTATGGCTCCCCAAAGCTGTGACTAAGGATTCCTGAGCACTTTGTTATTAAGTAAGGTCTTTCTCACCCCTCCAAAAAAATACCAAGGATGAGGATGAGATATGTTTTTTTTTGGTTGTCAAAAATATTCCTTCTGAAAGAAACTGAGTGGAGGAATAGAAACACAAATATGGAAGGATGCAGGCCAAGTAGTCTCAGATGCATTGGTAGTGTTAAAAAAAAGGAAGGACTGGCTCAGGATACGAAGCTCACCATAAAGAGTGGTGAGTGCAGTTAGAGAAAAATCTACACTGAAAACTATCATAATAATGTCAATGAGTGAAAGAAGTAGAAAGCCATTTCAAATACAGGTGGTGGTGGGGGAGAGGAGGGAGCTGGGGAGCATTGGTGATGGGAATGTGGCAATGCTGAGGGGGGGTGTTCTATTTATGACTGAAAACCAACTACAATCATGTTTGTAATCATGGTGTTTAAATAAAGATATTTTTTTTTAAAAAGTACAGAACTAAATATCCAAGCCAAGGCAAAAAACTATGGAATCAAGAGACCCAAACCTTATCAATCTAAACTTAAAATGGGCCCCTTAGCAGGTAGAGGGCAGGTAGATGGTCTGGGACGCACTTCAGGAACATTGGTGGGGGAGGTGGACACTAGTGGGGGGATTGACCCTGTTTCATTGTATGTATGAAACCCAACAATGAAGCATTTTGTAAATCACAATGGTTTCAACATAATACATTTTTTAAAAAAATATTCCTCTGAGTATCTTTGACCAAGCCTTTTTACCTATAGCTCCAAACAATTTGGCTAATGAGTGGAACCTGCTCGTTTTCTCCTTCCCCACTTCTCTGCTTCACTCTATTTCATATTTGATTCTAACGTTTTAGTTTTTGAGATTTTCATTCTGCAATATAACATGACCTGAGAAAGTGCATAATGTAAATACACCCACAAAATGTAATTCCAGAAAAACTGTGAGTAGAAATATTAGAAGTAGCTAGAACTCTACCACACCCCAGGCCCACTTCAGCTGACCTGTTCACATCATACACTGTTTTCCTGCCTTGGAGGTAACTTAACCCAGAATTTCCTGTGCTTTATTATTTTATAAATAGGCCTACCATTTATACAATGCATCTCTAAGGTGGACTTTCCCACATTTAAATTTTTATGTAAATGGAATAGCACTGTATTTATTTTAGATAATTCTATACCAGTATTTTGCCCTTTCCATGCTGTGTGACCTCAATCATGTTTTAACACATGTTTTAAACATGCTTTAACATCTATCATTATAGATGGTTTGTTCCACTATTGCTTCATGTATCTTCATATATCTCACCTGAATCATATCTATTCTTCTGTTACAGGATATGAGTGCCTTTCCTTTCTGGGCACTACAGTGTTACAATAAATGGACTAGGAAATGATCTTTAAACGTTTCCACATCATTTTTTTCCCCTGAACATAATAGATGGGAGATTCCATTGCTTCACTTGCTTCTGTTGTCCCATTTCCAGGCCCTATTATATATGAAGCCATATATGCCATCAATGAGCTTCATACCCAATGTGCCCTATTTTTTCTTTCTTTCTTTCTTTCCTTCTTTCTTTCTTTCTTTCTTTCTTTCTTTCTTTCTTTCTTTCTTTCTTTCTTTCTTTCTTTCTTTCTTTCTTTCTTTCTTTCTTTCTTTCTTTCTTCCTTCCTTCCTTCCTTCCTTCCTTCCTTCCTTCCTTCCTTCCTTCCTTCCTTCCTTCCTTCCTTCCTTCCTTCCTTCCTTCCTTCCTTCCTTCCTTCCTTCCTTCCTTCCTTCCTTCCTTCCTTCCTTCCTTCCTTCCTTCCTTCCTTCCTTCCTTCCTTCCTTCCTTCCTTTCTTTCTTTCTTTCTACCATTTTCTGGGAATACTGGGACTTACAATGCCAATAATTATACTTTTTATGCCTGTACTATTCCAATACCCCACCCAAGTTCAGAGTGTCTTCTTCCACCTACTAGAGTTTCTAGGTCCCTTCCAGCCACCCTCCTCATCAGTAGGTCAGCTCTATAGATAAAAATCTTCAATTTCTATAACTTCAACCAATCATTTTTTAACCAATTGTTGCTTCCTATCTATGTTTCTTTTTTAGACCACAGGTGAGATTTTTTTTAATTCATTGTGTAACTTGTGACACCTACACACATAAAGATGAACAGAACAAACTCAAATTTCAAAGAATTGTAAATTATTAGTTGATAAAATATTTTCGAAAACTGTATAATTTTATTTTTATACGTCTGTAAACATTAGGATGAACTCTGTGCTGGCACATTTTAAATTTTACATAAAATAGGTGAATTCTACAAATGGAAAGTTTAGTAAAAATGAGAAGTATTAAGAAAATTTTAAATGGAAACTCTGAAAGACCTAAAAAGTAGAAAAGTGTGTTTTGTCTTCAGAAAGGTAATATTGTTTTTTTAAATGTGGAATGCTTCACAAATTTGCATATAATATTCTTTTTTATGTTAAAAATAATAGATGATGGGGCCAGAGTGATATCAGTAAGGTATTTGCCTTGCATGCGACCCACCTGGGAGGGACCTGATTCAATTTCTGGCATCTCATATGATCCCTTAGGCTGCCAGGGGTGATTTCTGATTGCAGAGCCAGGAGTAACCATGAGCACCTCTGGGTGTAGCCCCCCCAAAAAACAATCAATCAATAACTAATTTTAAAAATAATATTAGATGATAAATAATGGTTAAGTATCTGCTTTAAGAAGTATATATTGTAACAAAATTACCTATTGATGTGAAAAGAAACTTGACCAGGTATAGAACATTCAAAATAGGGTAACCATGAGCAGTATGAGTTAATGCCATACTCAATGCCAAGTCCTGAGAAGTTTGTCTTATCTCCTTTAACACTTGCTGCAAAACTTGTTTCAAAAGCCTGGGCTTCCCCATGCTATTGTCTGTCCCTGAAGCTCTGTATTATTCCTTCAATACTCTTCATTTTTGTCATTTCTGATCATAGTTTTCTCATTTCCATTCTCAATTTCTTGACTTTTGTCACTAGAGTCATTTTCTGAGAGTTTATAAAGTTGGTTTATGCTGGTTGAGAATTTTGTATTATAGTTTTCACTCACTGGTTATACTTCCCATTGGGTTTCCTGTGCTTAGGCTGAACATGTGTAGCTAGACATCCTGCAAGCCGCTCAGGATTTAGGATTTAGTTCTTCTTTTCCTTCCTTGCCATTCTTCACCCAGTAAAAGAAAACCCCTGGTGACATCAGTCCCCAAAGAAGCACACTTAAAGTTTGGTCAGATTGGTGTCCCTGAAGAGAATCGTAGAGGAGTGGTGAAGCAGGGTCATAGACAAAGTGGTTATTATGGGTGATGTATGCATCAGTCACAGCTTTGGTAGGGTGGGGGCTTAGTCTGCCTGCTCCTCCTAAGATTGCCAATTTTCAGCTGTATGACCAGTGTACTTTTGCTTTCAGCTTTTGGCTGCAAAATATGGTTTTTCACAGCTTGGTTTACATCTCTTTTTTGTTTGTTTGTTTGTTTGTTTTTGGATCATACCCAGCAGCACTCAGGAGTTACTCCTGGTTCTATGCTCAGAAATTGCACCTGGCAGGCTCAGGGGACCATATGGGATGCCGGGATTTGAATCATCCTTCTGCATGCAAGGCAAATGTCCTACCTCTATACTATCTTTCTGGCCCCAGTTTACATCTCTTTTAAGAAAAGTATAAGTCTATGGACTGGCCCAGTGCAAAAAGGGCCAAGGCATGTTTTAAAAAAATAACTTCATGAAGCTCACCACAAAGAGTGGTGAGTACAGTTATAGAAATAAATACCCTGAGAACTACCATAACCATGTGAATGAATGAGGGAACTGGAAAGCCTGTCTAGAGTACTGGTGGGGGTGGGTGAGATGGAGGGAGATTTGGGACATTGGTGGTGGGAATGTTGCACTGGTGAAGGGGGGTATTATTTACATGATTGAAACCTAATCACAATCATATTTGTAATCAAGATGTTTAAATAAAGATATTATAAAAATAAAATAAAAACTGATCTTTCGAACCTTTAAAAAGAAAGAGAGAGAAAGTATAATTGTGAGTAGTAAGAGATTTGATGAGTAGAATTTATGGTTGTGGAGGTGGGAATAATAGTATGCCAGAGGTGAGGCATGTAGACTGCTGAGACCTAACTAGAAGAAAGGATAATTGGCTTCCCGTTTCATAAAAGCCCTGTAGATGTTATCTGGAAGACTAATCTCACATAGAGGAGAGGGGAGAAAGTAGAAGTTCAGAAATGCTACATTCCTGCATAAGACAGCCAAGAAGATGCCATTGAACACAATCTCCAGAGCCCAAACCTGGAGAACCATTAAAGGACTGCTGCTTTGTTCTCTGTCTACTTTTCTGCACAAGATAGCCAAGAAGACACCATCAAACACAATCTCCAGGGCCCCAAACCAGTAGGATCCCACCCAATAAGGTGGGTGCTGATTCCTGCCATGTGACTGGACACAGGAGAGCCATTTAAGTACTGCTGCCTGTTCCCTGTCTACTTCCCTGCACAAGACAGCCAAGAAGATGCCATCGAACACAATCTCCAGGGCCCAAACCCGGTAAGGGCCCCACCCAATAAAGTGGAGCCAGAGGAGCACAGATGCTCTGCTTTCGTCTGCACTGCACACATCTTCTAATGCACCAACCCCTGCACAGCACATAGTAGAAACCACTATGCAAGACAACACCATGCATAGAGAATGAAGATGACCTGAAAAGCTTCTCAGATAAGGAGTTATAGTATTACTATAAAAGATGCTCAAAGAACTCAAAGCAAGCATAGATAGATATGGACAGACCATAAAGACAGAACTTACAACTGAAATAAGAGGTCTGAAAAACTCTGTAGGTGAAATGAACACATCAATGAAAAGCCTCTCCAAAGGAGTAACAGCAGCTGAGGAATGGGTCAGTGAGCCAGAGGATGAGAGGCGTAACTCCATACAGCAGAAGAGATTGGAAAAGAACCTTAAAGCAAATGATCAGGCAATGAACAAACAAACAAAAAATGTGAACAGATGAAAATAGAAATCTTTGATAAAGTCAACAGAAACATAGGAATCATTGGAGTCCCAGAGACCCAGGAAGAGAATATTAAGAAGTGTTGGAGGAAGTGTAAGAAGAGGAAAAGGAGTAAGAAGAAGAGGAAGAAGGGTAAAAAGAAGAAAAAGAAAAAAGAAGAAGAAAAAGAAGAGGAGAAAAAGGAGGAAGAAGGGTAGGAGGAAAAGGAAAAAGAAAAGGAAGGAGAAAACAAAGAAGAAAAAGAAAAGAAAAGAGGAAGAAGGGGAAGAAGAGGAAGAATAAAATCAAGAGGAGAGAGAAAGAAGAGGAAGAAGAGGAAGAAGAAGAGAAAGAAGAGGAGAAAGAGGAAGAAGAAAAAGAAGAGGAGAAAAAGGAGGAAGAAGGGTAGGAGGAAAAGGAAAAAGAAAATGAAGGAGAAAAGAAAAGAAGAAAAGAGGAAGAAGGGGAAGAAGAGGAAGAATAAAATGAAGAGGAGAGAAAGAAGAGGAAGAAGAGGAGAAAGAGGAAGAAAATAAAGAAGAGAAAAAAATAGAAAATGGATTGAAGATTTATTTTTTTAATCTCTTCTCTTATAATAGTGTCTTTGTTTAAGCACTGTGATTATAAACATGTTTGTAGTTGGGTTTCAGTTAAAAAATAAAAAAATATTTAAAAAAGAAGCTCAGGAGATGGGCCTGTTGATATGGTAGAGTCCTGCTTTAATTTAATTTTCTTTAATTTAAAATTTTTGCTTTATTTAAAGAGCATGCATTATATAGTTGACATAGTTGAGAGTTTATTTGGAGGTTCTAGCAGGGATGCGCAACTACTGTATACCTTCTACTGAAGAATGGTCTGTCTCTATTCGGGGAAGGCTGTCCTCTTCGACCCAGAACAGAGCTTTGGGAGGGGTGCACATGGACCGATGAGGGAGGAAGGAGACACCCGCCTAGCCAGCCAGATCAACTGAATCAACCCTGGCGATCAATGTGGTGACATATATTGCAGCCAGATCGCCCTCAAATCCTGTAGTTGACATAGTTGATCATAATACATTTGTATCTCCAATGAGGTTATTTAAGTTATTGTCAGAAGATTATATAAGTTTTTGTTTCTAGTTGACTGTTCTGTTACTTCATTTGTCTCTGAACATTAGGTGGCTTCAGGCACACATTTGGCATATAAATTGGTGTGTTTCTATGGGAATGACAATATTAAACAAAAATAAGATTGTCATGAGACAACATATACTATTACACAGTTAAGGAATTCCAAGCACTATTGCTAATACTGTGGCTTTTGTGGGGCTTATTTTCAGCTGCCAGGGCTTCTAGAAGTCTGAGAAGGCGGGTAGAGGGTTCCTGTACTCACTCCAAAATTCGTGTTTACTGAATATTTTTATTAATTAACTATTATGCACAATCCCTTAGTACAGGGGTGGCAAACACGTGGCTCTCGAGCTGCATGCGGCTCCCGGCCAAAATGTATGCGGTTCTTTGCCTCTTATCATTATTTTGTATACTGTGGCTCTTTGCCAAGTTTGGATTTTGTTCTGCTGCTTCTGAGGAGGGAACTCTGAGGAGAGATCTCCGAATGTGGAGTTCCACCCCCAAGGCTGCGTCATCCCATCTCCCATCCCTCGGAAACAACTGCATGGGCCAGCGAGCAGGGGGACCCGTGTGTCACATGTTGGGTCACATTGGGGCGTTAGTTCTGAGTGTGGAGGACGCAGCACACCCTCACCATCACTGCAGGAATTTGACCCTCACTCAAAAATGGCAAAATGCAATATGTGTTTAATATGTTATTGTTAAAATTATATGCTTTTGTGTGAGTGTCTGTTTTGGCAGATCACTGCGTGGTGTGGCTCTCTGACTCTCACAGTTTAAATTTTTGGCTCTTTGTGTCAAACTTGTTCGCCACCCCTGCCTTAGGATTTATCTTTCATTCCTCAGATTCTAAGATCTAGCCCCTACTTTTAGTTCCCAAGGTGCTATGATACTCTGATACTCAGAGCCTTTACACAAACCATTCCTTGCCTATCTCTCTCCTATCTGGCTTCCGTTTCTCTCATTCTCAGATTTTCTCTGCTGTCATTTTCTTTCCATGCTGTAGAGTTCCTACTGACTGATCCATATCACAATATAGTGCCATTCCTGGTTGGAGACTCAAATACAGGGTTGTGAGCTCTTAAATGGTGTGGATCATGCTCCAAATTATTTATCTTCACTTCACAGCAGTCACTACCACACTGAATAAATATTAGTTGAGTGTAAAAACTGAGTGACCCATAAAATACTCACATGTCTAAATTTTAATTGGAATTGCTGTAATTTCAGCTGAAATGAAAACTTATTGAATATTTTTGTGTTAAAAAATGTAAGTGCTCTCTCTCTCTCACTCTCTCTCTCTCTCTCTCCACTGAAACATGAAATATGAATTACCTCAGCAACACACTTGTAGTAAGCTTCTGAAAGGAAACTTAGAGGTCACATGGAGTTTCTGCTCCATTTCAAAATGGAAGGTAGAGACCCAAATAGATGTGCTTGTTTGTTTGTTTGTTTTGGTTTTTTGGTCCACATCTGGTGGCGCTTAGGGGTTACTCCTGGCTATGTGCTCAGAAATCCCTGCTGGCTTGGGGAACCATATGGGACTCTGGGAGATCAAACCGTGATCCATTCTAAGCTAGCACCGGCAAGGCAGACACCTTACCACTCAGTGCCACTGCTCTGGCCCCTTGGTTGTTTTGTTTGTTTTGGGGTCACACTCAATGATGCCCAGAGGTTACTCCTGGCTATGCGCTCAGAAATCACTCCTGGCTTGGGGCACCATATGGGCTGCTGGGGATCGAACCTAGATCCATCCTGGGTCAGCTGTGTGCAAGGCTAAAAAGCCCCGTCGCTGTGCTATCCCTCCAGCCCCTCGATTAATAGATTTGACCTTCACCTACTTAAGTGGAAATTGAAAAGGAAATAGGAATTCAGGCAACTGCTAGTTCCAATAAAATTTTATTCTTTGTGCTGAGTCTAAAAGAGAAGTTACTTATCCTGCATTATAGGATTTTTTTCTTTCTTTTGGGGGGCAGAGTGGGCCACACCTGGTGACGCTCAGGGGTTACTCTGGGCTATGCGCCCAGAAATCGCTCCTGGCTTGAGGGACGCCATGGAATCGAACCTCAGTCTGTCCTGGATCAGTCGTGTGCAAAGCAAATGCCCTACCACTGCACTATCTCTCTGGCCCTTTATTTTTCATTTTTAAGGCAGCAAGGCCCACTCCCAGGCCTTTCAAAACATTTGAGCCCTCCTAAGTGGTTTCTTCTTTTGGTTCAGACTCAGTGTGGGTTCATACCCTGACATGTTACATTAGTATGTCAACTCTCTACCTATGGGAATGATTTTGGATACTAAAATAAGGATAAAGAGAATTTTCATTAAAAAGTCAGCACTCATCTATTTTCATCTGGTTTCTTCTGTGGGGTTCCTCTCTTTTCAGAAGTCTCTTCCGCTTTATTCCTTTAAGACACACTGCTCAGGGATGAACTCCAGCCTTTCCTTTTAAGGTGCTGAGTACAAGATATGGGGCAGAGCTGGAATCCCAAATACCACCACTATTCTGGCCAACACACTCTGGTGTCAACACTTCAGACTTTTAGTTAAGGGTTCTGTCAGCCCCTCAAACGCTATGAGATCATGTGGAATAGGTGGTGAAATATTTTACAAACAAGTGTCAGGAGGACTGGGCTGGTTTCTGAATCCAGACTATGATGTCTCCTGGAAGTAGTTGCAGAAGTCAACCTTCAAAGGTGCATCTCTGCCTAACACAAATGGCTGCCAGAGAAAGATGGCAGCTCTGGATGGTAGAAGGAACTGTCTTGAGCTCCTATCTCCTGAGCTTGATTTCCTGATATAACTCTACCTTTCAAGAGGTGCCTTGCTACTCATTCTCACAACACATATCCTCGCAAAAGAAACTAAAAAAACATATTGGGAGCCAGAGGTAGGTCACTTGCCTTGCATTCAACAGACCTGGGTTCAATCCCCAGCCTCCCATTTGGTCCATCAAGCCCACCAGGAGTTATTCCTAAATGCAAAGCCAAGAGTAAGCCCTGAGCATCACTGAGTATGGCCTAAAGAAAACAAAACACACACACAAAAAAAGAAAGTCAAGTCAGTGGGACACAGACTAGGAAAAGATGACTCAGAACGTTACCTGCCAGCTTCTGTGACATGTCCATCTTTGTTACACTATTGGAAACATATCAATTAGAAAGCAGGAGTTTGTTAAATCATTTAACATAAGCACCAGCAGAGCTAAACTCCTTAAATGTGTACCTTTCTGGTCTTATTAAAATTCATGTGGTTTCAAGAGAGATTGTCCAGCCCTCTTAATCTTAGAGAAGATGCCTGAGCAGGGATCTTAGGGAGAAGCGGTCCTAGAGATGCCAGGGGCTCTTTTGTTGTAGCAGAACATTCTGTTATGAGAGCATTTAAGCAGCGTAATCATCCAGATGCAGCCCTGCTTACCTGCTGGCTCTTCGACATTAGATGGACTATTCTGCTAATTAGTTCAATTGACTACGGCCTACTTGACTTTTTGAGCTCCTTGATTTAAAATGTTATCAGATGGAGTGTTTTCCCCATATCTGCCTCTGTCCTGCATCAAGCAGAGAAAGAAGATATAATTCAGAAATGAAATGCACTTTCTACTGCTAGGTTACCAAATACTGGGAAGAAAATGTATTTCTTAAATCCATTTTTCTATGCTATTGTTTGATTCGAGGCATTTCTGATCCAGACCATGACTTAACAAATAGCATACAAATGTGGTAATCATATTCAAGCATAAGAATCATGTGTTGGGGCCGGCGAGGTGGCGCTAGAGGTAAGGTGTCTGCCTTGCAAGCGCCAGACAAGGAAAGGACCACGGTTCGATCCCCCGGTGTCCCATATGGTCCCCCCAAGCCAGGGGCAATTTCTGAGCGCGTAGCCAGGAGTAACCCCTGAGCATCTAACGGGTGTGGCCCGAAAAACAAAAAAACAAAAACAAAAACAAACAAAAAAAAAGAATCATGTGTTATTATATATTATTAAAAACATATATCAGAATTGCATTTTAAAGATAACCCAAAAGTGGACCAGTAGGCTAGCTCAGGGGTTAAGTTTGCATGTTTGGTCTATCTCCCAAACAACACATGGTTTCCAGTGTATTGCTGATTCTGTTTTTGAGGACCCCCAGTATGACTGTATCGAATCACTGGGTCTAAGCACTGTTATATCCAGCCCTGCATATAGCTTTATCCTGCTGTTTTCTGTTATATCCAGCCCTGGTTGGCCAAACACTGACATGTGTGGTCCCCAGACCAATGTTGGTAAAGTTTCCCCTTCTATACAAACACACACACACACACACACACACACACACACACACCAAATAACAACAAAATAATTGCATTTATAAGTTACATTTTTTCTTTTAAATTTGGATTTTTATATCAAATCCAAATGATTAAGAGTACCTTATTCTCTGGTGCCAGAGTGATAGCACAGCAGGTAGGGTGTTTGCCCTGCACACAGCCAACCTGGTTCTATCTCTAGCATCCCATATGGTCCCCCAAGCCTACCAGGAGTGATTTTTGAGTGCAGAGCCAGGAGTAACCCCTGACAGTCTCCAGGTATGGTCCCCAAACCAAAAATTAAAAAAAAGAATACTCTCATCTTTGGACACCTCTTGATGAACTTGACAGAAACAGTGGGTCATATTGGCCTGGGCGTGATGATGCTCCTTGCCAATGTCATTCACTGAATTTATTTGCAGGGAAATAAACATACAACAAAGAGCAGTATATTTTTCTCAGTTTGAGGCATCCTCCTCATCTAGTTCTGAAATCCTTCTTCCACTATCGACCTGATCCTCTGCGCTCTCAGTTTTTCTTTTCAGCATGTATCTTCCTCTGCAAGCCAATTGGAGTTTGGCCTGGAAAAAAAGACATATAGGCCTGTATGAGGTTATAAAACCTGGCTTGGGAAACCCACCACTTCTTATAAAAAAACACCATGTTTTTAATAAATGTACCATTTTAAAGAAGATGGTTACTAAGCAACCTGATTTAAATTATTATGTGAAATAGGAGAAAATTCTTCCATTCAGTCTGTTTTCACTTAGGTCAAAACTTTTTTCCCTTTGGCCTCTGTTGGTTCTAAATCTATTTTTCCCTTCTTTTCTTTTAACACACATAAATGTTTGACAGTTAAATGTGGTCTTCTAGGCTAGGTGGGCCCTGCAGGCATGAACTAGAGATGAATTCTCTTCTACACTGTGCTCATAAAGTACTAAGAGAGGAGAGAGGGTATCTGAGGGGTCTGTGAGGTCAATTCCAGAAAACCACTCACATTGCAAAGAGGGGATTGAATCTGACTGTAGAAGTTCACGGCTGTGGTTGTGGGGCCTCTTGAGGACTGAAGGGCAGAAACCAGGGCCGCTTCTGTTTTTCTCTTGTCAAGCTCCATATTTCTCTCTGCTCAGTTGCTCCTCCTTTCCCTCCTCGTGGAGAGACTTTTCATTTATTCTCTAGGATATGACAGAGCAAGTCACCAGAGTGCCCTCAATACATACTTTTTCTTTTGAACGTTATTGTGGTTTAGATAATATAGTTATAATAGCATTAATTTTCATTGTTTTGATAGACAAAGTTACAGTACCTTCATCCCCATCAAATTGTCCCAAACTCTCCATTACTGTCCCTGTGTCGCTACTAATGTACATCTCTTCCCCTCTCCTCCCTCCCTTGCCCACTCCCCACACACATATTGTGTGGGTAGTCTTGGTTTCGCAAAGGCTGAAGATTTGACCTCATTGAAAATCATCTATTCCCACAGTGATAGCACAGCAAGTAAAGTGTTTGCTTTGCACAAGGCCAACCCAGGTTTGATCCTCGGACATTCATGGTCTCCTGAGCCTGCCAGGAATGATTTCTGAGAGCATAGCCAGAAGTATCCCCTGAGCACCACTGGGTGTGCTCCCTCCAAAAATAAAACAGACCAAAACATATCTATTTCCTTGTTTTGTTTCTCTGTGCACCACAGGTGAGTGAGGTCCTTTGGGATTTATTTTCCTACCTTTCACTTCTCTGACCCATCTCACTTAACATGACACCCTCAAGTTCCATTCAAATCTTTTCTGTCCACAAGATTCCATATATTCTGTTAGGCATACAATATTTTGTTGAATATATATACATATTTATAACAATATCTCCATTCACTCAACTGCCACTGGACATGGGGATTGTTTGCATTATCTGGCTATATATTAATTGCTGTAATGAACAAAGGGATCCATGTTGCTGTTAATGTTTTTGTTTGATATTGAGCCTCACCCAGTAGTGCTCAGGGTTACTTCTGGCTCTGCATTCAGAAATTACACCTTGGAGGTTCGGGGGGACCATATGCAATGCCAGGGATCAAACTCAGGCAAGTCAAACACCCTACTCCTGGTGCTATCATATCATTCTAGCCCTTCAATTATGTTTTTATATTCTTGGAATAGGTGAGAACAAGTGTGATCACAGAATTACTGAAATCTTTGTTCTTTGTTTCTTAAAGAAATCTCCAGACTGTTGCCAGAGAGGCTACACCAGACATTTCTACCAAAAATGAAAAAAGGTTCCTTTTTCACCTGTCTGTGCTAGCACTGTTTCTGTTTCTCTAGGTCTTTTTGATATAACCTTTTCACTGGTGTGAGATAACATCCCATTATCTTTTTATTTTTCCTCACAGATGATGCTGACTTTTACATATGCCTATTGACTACCCATAGGTCTTTTTTTCCCTTGTCCATAGGCTTTGTGAATATATTTATATTTTCTTTTCACTGGGGGTGATTTTTAAATTTAATTAGAATTTCTTTTACCACACAATAACTTTTAAATTCCATGCTGTTCTATTTGTTTATTTTGGTTTTTGCTATCTTTTTAAATAGAGTCAAACCACTGAAATCCTTCTGGGGTCCATGTTCCAGAGGATCTAGATGAAAGTCAGTGTTTTATGGATTTATGTCTAATATAGAGGTACCCATTCTACTTTAAATAAACTTTTGCATATGATGTAAGATAAAGATCCAGTTTTATCATTAGGAATGTGCTTAGCATATATTCCCAGAAGCTATTTTTATTTGGGGGAAAGGGTCACACCCAACAATGTGCAGGGCTTACTACTGGCTCTATGCTCAGTGGTGCTCCAGAGGCTGTAGAGGGTGCCAGGAATCTAACCTGGGTTGATTGTATGCAAAGCAAATATAGCTTCTGTACTATCCCACTGATACTCTATCACCAATTACTAAAGACTCTTTCCTTGATCTGCTTGGTGTGTTCAAATCCTTTGTTATAGATAAGAGTCATGATATTTATCTTTGGGACCTCAAATTTTATTTAATTGGTTTGTAGTTTTGTATTTATTCTAGTACCATGCAATTTTGATCATGATAGTTTAATATAAAATCAAGAAATGTAATTCATCTATTTTTATTATATCTCATATTATCCTTGACTATTCAGGGAATTTTATGATTTTATATAAATCTTAGTAGAGTTTATTCTAAATCTTTGAAGCATCTCATTGGAATGTTAATGGAGATTGCATTAAATTTGTATATTTCTTTAGATCGAATGGTCATTTTGACAATACTAAGACTTCTAATCCATAAACATAAAATATTTTTTCAAGTTGTTCCTTATTTAAGACTTCTTTCTATGTAGATATTCAGTCCAGATTATCTATTTAATGACAAGAATGGGGATGTTGATGTCTTCCACTACTCTTGTGTTGCCTTTGATGTATTTTCTCAGATTTATTATGTTTCTTTATAAATTTTGCTGCCCATCTATTGGTGCATGCATATTGATAAGAGTTAAGTTTTTTATATTTATTTTTTTTTGGTCTGAGAATGCTTTTACTGCTTCTTCAATATGAGTTATTTTTATTAGGTACGGGGTCTTGGTTAGAGATTCTTTTCTTTCAGAGTTTGAATTTTTCATTTCATTTTCTTCTTGCTTATAGAGTTTTATTTGAGAAATCAGATGTGAATCATGCCCCATTATATAGGAGGACTTGCCTCTTTCTAACTGCTTTAAGAATTCTATCTCTGTCTTTTCTTCTTGCCAATTTTTATTATAATGTGCCTCAGTGTTGTTTTATTTGGATTTACTTTTATTGGCACCTTTGGGCCCCTTGATCAGGGCACCAATCTTCCTCTTTAAGATGAGCAAGTTCTAAGTTATCAATTATTCAAACTACTATTTTTTCTCTTTCCTCTTCTGGAATTCCTATGATTAGAATTTATCATAGTATTTTCAACAATATCTTTTTTAAATTCTCTTCAATTTTTCTTTACTTTTATTACCTCTTCTTTTATGACAGTGTTCACTGATTCAATTTTCAGCTTCATTCATTCTGCTTTTGAGATTTGCTACTCTATTCTTTAGCTTTTTTGCTTCCACTTGAATAGGTTATTTCAGTTTTTCCATCAGACTCTCTTCAACTTTATTGATTCTCTGTTTGATTGTTTTCTTTTCTCAGATCATTAAACATCAAGAGAGTGGTTCCCCATTCTTCCTTCAGCAGTTTCAAATTATCCTTTTTGGATTTTTGTCGCCATCTATTGATGCAGCTGAATCCTTCCGATTTATTATTGTTCCTGGTACTGTGTTGTCTGTTTGTGAGGTTAAGCTTGGGTCTCTCATGACTAGACTCTGGGGCATCCAGGTCAGTGGACATGGTTTGTGATTCTACCTTTGCCATCGAGAAGGTGGAGCTCTGGCCACTAATGTGTCCAGGGTCATCTCCTGTAGTTGACCTTCCTTCCTAACTCTCTGTGGCCCTAATCTCTGCTTGGGGAAGGGATAAGGTTTATTTGCTGATCCTATGGTGGTCTATGGGGATACTTTGCTAAAACTCATTTGACCTAACTGGGTTTTATTTCTCTCTCTCACTGACAGGTTGGGCACCTTACTCTTAGACTGTTTCTAAAAAATAAGCAAAAAAAAAAAAAAAATTGAGAGTCAGCAGGAATTTAGCTCAATGGCTGAGAACCTGTTTTGCATGTGTGAGGCTGTGGACTTAAGACCTATCATGTAAATACACAGACCATTAACTATTGTTTCATCAAATTAAAATCAACACCTTAGAGATGTTAATTACATCCACAAGGTAAAGCAACTATCATTATTGTATCATCTCATGTCATGCAAGTGATTTGCATGTCACTTCTCATTTTGCCCGGCTCCAAGTCCCTGATGACTATAAATCTACTTTTTTATCTCTGTGAATTTGTCTATTCTAAATGTTTTTTAATAAACATAATCATGATATATGGGCTTTTATCTTGTGGTATCAAGGTTCATCCATTTTGTTCCATTGATCAATACTGCTCTCCTTTCTTTTGTCTATCCATTGATAGATATTTGAATATTTCTACTATATTATTAATAATGTAGTTGTGCTATTTATGTATACTTTTGTTTAAAAACCAATCTTCAGTTTTGAAATATATGTTCCTAGGAATAGAGATTCTACTTTATACTAGAATTTTATGTTTCACATTTTCAGGCACTAACAAACTCTTTCTTATAACTGTACCAATTTATATTCCTATAAGCAAAGGTTGTGATTTCTCTACTCCCTGACAGCACTTGCTTTCTTAAGAAAAATTAAGGTCAACCCAATGCTTGTTACATAGTATCTCATTCTGGATTTGATTTATCTATCCCTAATGAATAATGATTTTGAGTATATCTTTTTATGTTGAAGATATGTCAATTCAAACCTATTGTCCATTTTAGTTCAGTTTGTTCATCTTTCTGTTATTAAGTTGTAAGAGTCCTTCATGTAGTATGCATTTTAGTCCTTATATATGTATAGATAGATAGAGAAAACTTGCAACTATTTTCTTCCATTCTATGTATTATCCTTTTTTAGTCATGTGGTAGTATTATTTAATTATAACCATTGTTTTATTGAGCACCAAAAAGCCCTGATCTTGATTGCTAAAAGAGAAAACTGCTCAGCTAGAGACAGATGTCCCTATGAGCTCTGACCAGGAGGCGGGACCAGGTTGTACAATTTGGTCTATAAAGTTATTAAGCGAGCTGGTTCTCAGAGAAACAGCCATGTAGGTACAACACTTCAAGGTGATAGTATGATGACAACTAATCATGGTTTCAGTTATCCAACAATGAGGGTTGATATAGGTCTGGGCGGATAAAAAAATATTTGTTCACACCAGCACGGAATGATGGATATTAGAGCAAGTAGGGAGCACAGTGGAATTTAAAGTTCAAGTGGAGATAGAAATTGTATAAAGAGTCAGGTTTAAGACATATTGCAATAGAGGAAACAAATAGGAAGTGAAGTGATAACAATCAGATCTCCCTCCCTGAGGTGTGGAAAGAGGGGGATAAGAATGAGAGATGAAATAGCACTGAAGGGCCTATGTGATCAAGGTCAACTTTGAAGGTCCAAAGACCTGGTGCTACCTGAGGGAGACCATATGGTTCAGGGGATTGAATAAGGTCAGCCAATGCTTTACTTTCATTAGTCCCTTGCCTCCTGACCAATACAGCTCCTGCTTTAGGTTGCTTCACATTCTCCCACATTGTCTCTTTGCTTAGAGAGTCCAATGACATTTGTATTCTCTGCCATAGTGTTTTGTATGGGATAAGTACTCAATAATATTTATTTGGTGTGAATGCAAAAATTCCAGTAAAGATTGGAATAATTTTATAAGCAGCTCATGGGCATGCTTCTTTAAGCTTTTTTGTTCTGAGCCATTAAGTTTTTTCTGTATATGTCTTGCATGAAATAGTTCTGTATTCGCAGAGATGAGGACATGTTATCCTTGGCATAATTTTTTCAATAAACCCATTCATTACCACTAATGATTTCTCTCCTAAGATTGTCGAGAGGTATGACAATGAGTGTCAATGTTTTTTCACAAAGAAAACAACATTTTCAATCTAAAAAATCATTAGTGATAAAATGATAAAAAGTAAAATTTCAAACTTGGAATAATGTATCATTACTGTTCTGAGAGGTCTAAGATAACAAATTGGAAAATTTGTCTAAAATAATTGCTGGAGCAAGATTGTTATTACTCGCTTTGTGAACGAAACAAAGGAAATTACTATTCTTCTTGAGGTAGGTATAATTTGTGTGCATCTGGAAATTAATGATATTATAGAATATAATTGTAGAATGTCTTAATTTTACCACATAATTATCTTCTTTCAGCAATATGGTATATTAGCATGGTAAAATTTAATCCATGTAGTTCAAACAGACAAAAGATTTATTAATTTTTTTCCTTATGGAAGGTGAACAATTAAAGAGCAAAATAACACACAAAAGACCTTCCTGCTTCAGAGTACATAGCTCAAGAAAACAGAAATCAATCATAAGTGTCACAAAAATGACTGTTTTGCTTCTGCATTTACCTGTTCCAATAATTTGTCATTGAAATGGACACTTGGGCTCACTTAGCTATATTCCTTAGAGCAATGGTAAGAGGAAAAAAGAGACAGAGTATAAAGATGAAGGATTTTTTGGGAGGGGAGGATTGGGCCAAATCTGGCAGTGTTCAGCAGCTTCAGTTCTTAGGATTCACTCCTGGTGGAGTCATGGGTTGAACTAAATGCCAGGAAAATACCTCAACCCCTGAGCTATCTCTCCAGTGGCCCAAAGAAAAGCAAGCTCTGCCAAAATTGCCTTCTCACCAGCACCGATGACCCAGTCATGCATGAGCTTGTTAGAACCTGGACATCTTCTCCCTCTCTTTGGAGGATGGGCATCTTTTAAAAGGCATTCTCAGAGTCATAAAGGTGGAGAAGGCATTTTAGTTTTCAAATCAGTATTACTGAAAATGCCATTGTGAGGTTTAGAGCTAATTACTAGAGAGAGGTTGGGGCTAGGAAGTCAAAATCTTGAAGAGCTACTTTGAACTTTTCCACCAACTAATCAAGCAGTATGAAAAATGCAGCAGTTTTTTTTCCCTCACCTTGGAAACAAAAGTGGTGTATTATATCGGTGTGGCTAGTAATTTTGTGCTCAGGTGCCAACCTTTTGAGTTGTTTCCTGAAGCACTGTTGAAAGAAAGAACAGGAAGTGGTTGGTGGAGGAAGTGGTCTGTGAAAAGGATGCTTCAATCAGCATTAGTTGTTGCAAGTGTCATAGAGAATGGCCACTGGATTTGGCAGTTCTAAAACTCTGGGTATATTTGAGAAGTACAACTTATATGTCTGGAAAGAACTTATTTCTGATTGACAAGTCTGCATTTCCCAGGACTCATGAGCAGCTGTTTTTTTTTTTTTTTAAACATTTTTCACTTTTATTTCTGTTTTTTTTTTTCATTTTAGCAAGATTGAACATCTTTTTTTGTTTTTGTTTTTGTTTTTGGGTCACACCCGGCGGTGCTCAGGGGTTACTCCTGGCTGTATGCTCAGAAATAGCTCCTGGCAGGCACAGGGGACAATATGGGACACCGGGATTGGAACCAACCACCTTTGGTCCTGGATAGGCTGCTTGCAAGGCAAACGCCGCTGTGCTATCTCTCCGGGCCCAAGATTGAACATCTTTTTTTTTTTTTACTTGAACACCTTGATTACATACATGATTGTGTTTGGGTTTCAGTCATGTAAGGAACACCACCCATCGCCAGTGCAACATTCCCATCACCAATGTCCCAAATCTCCCTCTTCCCCACCCGACCCACCTGTAGGTTCACTCAATAGTGCATCTTTTCTCTTTTTCTTTCTTTCTTTCTTTCTTTCTTTCTTTCTTTCTTTCTTTCTTTCTTTCTTTCTTTCTTTCTTTCTTTCTTTTTCTTTCTTTCTTTCTTTCTTTCTTTCTTTCTTTCTTTCTTTCTTTCTTTCTTTTTCTTTCTTTCTTTCTTTTTCTTTCTTTCTTCTTTTTCTTTCTTTCTTTCCTTTCTCTCTTTCTCTCTTTCTTTCTTTCTTTCTTTCTTTCTTTCTTTCTTTCTTTCTTTCTTTCTTTCTTTCTTTCTTTCTTTCTTTCTTTCTTTCTTTCTTTCTTTCTTTCCCTTCCTTCCTTCCTTCCTTCCTTCCCTTCCTTCCTTCCCTTCCTTCCTTCCTTCCTTCCTTCCTTCCTTCCTTCCTTCCTTCCTTCCTTCCTTCCTTCCTTCCTTCCTTCCTTCCTTCCTTCCTTCCTTCCTTTCTTTCTTTCTTTCTTTCTTTCTTTCTTTCTTTCTTTCTTTCTTTCTTTCTTTCTTTCTTTCTTGGGCCATACACAGTAATGCTCAGGGGTTACACCTGGCTTTGCACTCAGAAATCATTCCTGGCTTGGGAGACCAGAAAAGCCAAAGGATCAAACCGAGGTCCATCCTGGGTCAGGCACATGCAAGGCAAACACCCTACCACTGCACCACGGCTCTGGCCCCAAGAGTGCATCTTATCTTGATGAGAAACATGACATGTGTGGCAGTCTCACAACTTGCATATTTTAATTTTACAATATATTTATAACTATTTAGATACATGTATATATAACACATATTTACATATATAGTTATATAAGTCTACATATTCCAATATGAGAAAGACTTTCTCATAATTCCCACTTTCTTACTTACTTAGTATAAGCACTTCAAGTTCCATCCATTTTGCTCCACAAGGCAGTTTTATCATTTTTTAATCAATTTAATGGAGTAATAGTCCATTGAGCATAAACCGCATATTTACTTATTTAGTCATCTGTCCAAGGACATTTGGGTTGATTCTATGTTTTGACTATTGTGGATAATAATACTACAAACATAAAGGAGGTAACTACTTTAAGTTAATAATTACCTATTCTTGGAAGACACACTCATCTGTTCTTAGGGATTATTCTCGTCTCTGTGCTTAGGGATCACTCCTGGAGGTACTCGAGGATTACATGCAGTACTGGGGTCAAACTGGATTGAGGAATGTGGAAGACAAACACCTTAACCCTTGTACCCTCTCCAGCCCCATACTTTCATGTCTTTTGTACAAAAGCCTAGCTGTGGTATTGCTGATTTATATAAAATTTCTGTTTTAATTGTGGGGGGTATAAGGTGCCAGAGCTTGATCTTGAGCACCCAGTGGTGCTCAAGGGCCATTCCTGGTGCTGTCCTTAGGAATGACTCTTGGTGGTGATCAGAAAACTAGATATGGTGCTGAAAATTTGAACCAGTGCTGGCTGCTTGGAAATCAAGTCCTTTTACCCCCTATATCACCATCTTCCTTCATATATTCTTTTTAAAGAAAATCTCCATACTCTTTTAACTGCACCTACACCAAATGATATTACCACCTACAGGGTTTCTCTTTCTCTATATCCTCACTCTCATGTTGATATGACGTTCTCCTCAGTGTGAGGTAATATCTCATTATAGCTTTTTTTTTTTAATATATTTCCCCAATGGTGAGGTTAAGCATCTATGAGCCATCTTTATGTCATCTCTGAAGATGCAGTCTTTTTTATCCTGGTCCTTTGGAGAACTAAGACCAGAGACTCACTCAGGGGGGACTTTCAGGAAATCAGGGATTAAATGAGAAAACTGACAGAGCTCAGGATGGAAATTAAAAAAGAGCTGGGTCTCTCAGGATCTAGAATTTCATCTTTTCTTTTTTGTTTGTTTGTTTTTGGCCAAACTCTAAGGTGCTCAGAGTTTACTCCTGGCTATGCTAGAAGAACGAACACTCCTGGTGAACTCAGTATATACTGGGAGAGGGGTGGTGATTGAACCTTGTTTGGCCACATGCAAGGCAAATGCCCTACTAGCTGTATTATTGCTCATGCCCTACAAGTCTAGAATTTAAAAGGTGACAAATACTTAACTCTCCCTTCCCTTCCTTTCTGTTTCTTTCCTTGTTACCTAATCTGTATTTTATCAGAACCACTTTGACTTCCATCTTAGCTGGGGTTAGTTGGCAGAAGTTTCAGATTCATGAAGAGACTCAGAACCCTCCCAGAGCACTCTTCTCTCTTTACTAAGGGTGGGTATAGCATCAGTCCTCTGTTCTAAGGCTGTTCTGGAAACATCTCCTGCTCTTCCATCGAAGTGAGCAGCACTGAAACCCTGTATCTTCCTTCTGTCATTTTTGTACTGATCCCTCCCTTCACACTCAGGGGGGCTGCTGGTGAAACCTTTCCTGTATCCTCCTGGCCTGTTTCCTTTGTTCTCTTTGATATGTTTAGACCACAACCACTCACTCATTGAAGGGAGAGGGTAGGAAAGTGGGAGGCCGGGGGTCCAGCCTGAGAAGTGGTAGTAAAGGTGTGAGGAGTAGGATAGAGACATTTCAGAGACATTTTGTCAGAAGCACTTTGTCCTCAGAGTCATAACAGAGTTAGTTGATGACATTACTGAAACTAAGTAAACTTCAGTGTCACTTCAGGTCATATAGGACAGAGCTAGAGCTGAATTCAGACCTGGCTCTTACTAGGAGAGTGGGTCAGCTCAGATAACTAAGCCCCTACTTATTTGACCCTAATTTTGAAAATCTGAATTTGATCTGCTATATTTTTGTCCTCAGAAAGCTAAATAGACATGTCTTCTTCATTATCATCTGTCCAAGAATCACCTTCTTTGGGGATCTCAAAGAGTGGGAGACATGGGAGGTGGTAAGACAAGCATTTCTACAGTTACTTAACATTTGATTTTTTCTCTTTGGAGAGATGTCAATGTCTTTGAGAAAGGATGGTGGGGAATTTGGAATTTCCTCTTTTTCACATTTTGTCAAGTACCTTATGAAAAATCAACTGTGCTGACTATTTTCTTATTAGCAAAACTACCAGTTTTTATTTATTCCACCAATAAATATTTATTATGTTCTTATACGCAACAATGATATGTATTGAAAAGCACTTAATATATGCATTTCCTTTCATTCTTTTTCATTTCTATGGCCTTTTTTTACTAGGAAATGGTCCTGGGCTTGATTATGTGAATATTTAATTAAAGTAGTAAAATACAATTCTATACAGTACTACAACAATTAAATGAAAATGGCAGGCTGATCATAAGCCCATATGAACATTCCACAAATATATAAATACATAAATGTAATAAACTTGTTTTTAAAGTATTTGTAAGATCAAAAGAATGGAAAGAAGAAACAGAGCATATTTATAGTCATAATTAGTGGAAATTTTAAATTTTGTACCACTCTCTTGCATTTGACTGCATCATCTTTAATATTTTTAAACTCTCCCTATTTGATAATGTCTTTGTATACAAGATTATATAGGAATTGGGGCCAGAGCAATAGCACAGCGGTAAGGTGTTTGCCTTGCACGCAGCCAATACAGGACAGACCCCGGTTTGAATCCCAGCATCCCATATAGTCCCCTGACTCTGCCAGGAGCAATTTCTGAGCACAGAGTTAGGAGTAACTACTCCTAAGTGCCACTGGGCATGACCCCAAGATTATATAGGAATTATGCTTCATTTATCTCTTTATCAATGATTGTGATATTGTTGGAATAGCCTATCACTCTTGCACTTACTATTTCACTGAAATGAGAGAAAACAAAAGCACAAAACTAATGATTAAAGCAGAATACTAGAGTAATAAAACTGAAATAACAATAGATACTTTTAATTAAAACCTCTAATATCATATGGAAATTTGTTGGACAAGTTATTCAATTCTATATGCACAGTACCAGGAAAGAATAAACTTAAGTAAAGCTTAAGAGCAAAACTACATCTGTTAACAATTTGGCATGTCTGTAGAAATGTCAAAAGAATCAATGAATAAAACTATTACAAACAATAGAGAATTTAATGAAGTCAAAAACTATAAAAATCAACATATATAAATTAATTACCTTCATATATATAATAATCAGTTAAATGGTATAAAAAGAAAGCACTATTTTCCAATAAAAATGTAAAATGAAAATAAAAGCATTAGAAGCATAAATTATAAGAAAAAAAAGACTGAAAATAAAGAAAAAAATTCTTAGAGATTAAAATATAGACACACAAAAAAACTGCTAATTTATTGAATAGGAAGATTTAACATTATAATCATAAATTTTTTTTATTTTATTTTTTGATTGGAATTACTTCACCTAAAAATAACCAATATCATGAATTAATTCTTAGATTTATTATAAATACACATATGAAGAAGTAGCTATAAAAAACCTTTAGAAAGAGCAATAGCGCAATGGTATGGCATTTGCTTTGAACGTTGCTGACCCAGGATGGACCTTGGTTTGATCCCTGGTGTCCCAAATGGTCCCCCAAGCTGGGGTGATTTCTGAGCACCTGACTAGAAGTGACCCTTGAGCATCATAGGGTGTGGCCCAAAAACCAAAAAAAAAAAAAACCATTTAGAAAGAAAAGTAATATCATAATACCAATACATTATGATGGGTTGGACTATATCTGTGCTTAAAGTTACATGATGTTGACTCATGAGTGGTTTGGTACATCAATAAATAGGAAACTCAAAGTATTTAAATACATACAGAAATAGAAAGACACTTTCTAAAATCATGAAGGCAAGATAAAAATTTTAGTAAAACATATTGTGACAATAAAATATATTAGAAAAATAATATTTCAAAAAAAGTAATACTTCATCCATTTTTTACACCAAAAGTATCTTAAATTCCAATTGATCAGAGATTTATTTAACCAATAAATTATTAAGTTCTACACAAAATCATGCATTTGTTTCTTGATCATTTGAGAATGAAGAAAATTTACCCTAATTAATAAGAGAAAAGATAATAAAAGGCCAGTGCAATAGTATCATGGGTAAAGTGCTTGCCTTGCCAGGAACAAGTCCTGAAAACAGCTGGGAGTGGTCAAAAAATGTTTCTAGTAAATTTGATTTACTAGAAAACACTAGTTAATAAATAACAAAAGTATTTTATGTGATAAAATAAACCATTAACAAAGAAAACATCACAAGTAGTTATAGAAAAATGAAAAATTAAAAAATATTAGTAATCTATATAAAATATGGTTGATACCTAATACCTAAATTCAAAGGGACTATGCCAATATCCAATAGAAAAGTTATAGAAAACATAATTTTACTATCTCAAATAATTTACAGACACAAAACAAATGCCAATGAACCTTAAACACAGAGAAAGATGCTCAGTCTTACTGAGAATATAAAAAATTCAAATGAAAGTTATACTGAAGTGCCATGTCTCATCTATTCTAGTGACAACCAAGCAAAGGGTATACAAGATGATCTGTGACGAGTGTGGAAATAATCAGGAGAGTGTTAATTTGAATCTGCAGTCCCTCTTCTAGAAGGTTATACTAGAAAAATGCCATAGAATATATAGCTTTATGCCTAAGAAATGACATATGCATAAAGCTACTTATTGAAATATAATTTGCATCAGACTATAAACAAACTAAATGCCCCCAAAGAAACTGAAAACAATGAGTTCCATGTAAACAATGAATACTCTGAATTTATAAAATGTAACCATAGACAAAAACCAAAAAAAAAAAAAAAAAAAAAAAATTGGGGCCGGGCGGTGGCGCTGGAGGTAAGGTGCCTGCCTTGCCTGCGCTAGCCTAGGACGGACCGCGGTTCGATCCTCCGGCGTCCCATATGGTCCCCCAAGCCAGGAGTGACCTCTGAGCGCATAGCCAGGAGTAACCCCTGAGCGTCACCGGGTGTGGCCCAAAAACCAAAAAAAAAAAAAAAAAAATGTAACCATAGAAAGCTCAGTGGGTAGTGATCTAGTGACTTCCCAAAGAAAAATACTATTTTTATTGTTTAAAAAAGTGAGAAAGCCAAAATCAAAGTCCTATATTGAGCATAAAGTTTTTAACACAAGATATATATATATATATATATATATATATATATATTATTATATATATATATTATTATATATAATTGTGTTTTAGGAACTTTTCTGCAAGCAGAGGTAAAACGTTGTTAATATTAAAAAGTAAACAAGAAGCTAAAAACTGATGAAAATGATTGCTTGCATTATAAGGAAAGAGCTATGATTTGAAGGTAGGTCTGGAAATGGAAATTCTCTCAATAAACCTTTGATATTGGAAGGAGGCAGATGTCTATATAATTATAAAGCAAAATTAAGTTAAAACTGAAAAAAGGATTCTGAAATCTAAATAAAAGTAAAAAATATGCCTAATTGGTGGCATACTTGCAGAAAGAGTTATTTGAAGACACTTAAAACAATGTTTTGGTGTTCTATATATGCATATATTATAGTGGTATTTATATTCTAAGCTCAAAAATACTAAAATATAGTCACTTTGGAGCTTGTGATTCCATTTCCTTACATATTTTATTTTATTTGGCAGAAAATTATAGATTTCTTTATTTGTATTTGACCTCTGTTGTTAAACTAATTCCCAGTTAGTTAACTTGTTTTATCTGAGGGCCACACCCAGATGTGCTCAGGGCCGTCATGGTTCTCAACTCAGGGATCATTCCTGGCCATGCATGGGAGACCAGATATCTAACTCTGGGTGGCTGCCTTACCTGCTGTACTATCACTCCAGATCCACTATTTATTTATTTATTTTTGCTGCATAGCTGTGAGTGGGATTGTTAAATTTTATTTCTCTCTCTTCTATGACATTCTTTGCATATAAGAATGCTATAGATTTCTGCATGTTGATTTTTTTAGCCTGCCACATTGTTGTATGCTTATTATTTCTAGAAGTTATTTCCTAGAGTTTCTTCAGTTTTCTAAGTATAGTATCATATCATCTGTAAATAGTGATAGTTTAATTTCTCTTCCATTCTGGATGACCTTTGTATCTCTTTTTTGATAACTGCCATCAGCAAATATTTCCAATACTATATTGAATGACAGTAGCAAGAGTGGGTAACCCCGTCTTGTGTCTGATCATTTTATAGGGGGAGGATATTTTTTAGATTTTCACCATTAGTTAAGATGTTAGCTATGTATGTGTGGTAAATAACTTTAACTATATTTAGGAAATTTTCCTTCTATTCCCATTTTATTGAGCATTTTGATCAAGAATGGACTTTGGATTTTGCCAAATACTTACTATGGATCTAATACTATTATATGGTTTTTATTTTTCTCATATTGATATGCTGTTATTATGTTGATTGACTTGAATACATTATATAATCCTTACATTAAAAATAGTTACTTTGTGTCAAAGAGATAGATTAATAAGCTGCTATATGGTTGAGGCCTGGGAGTGATTCCTGGCATAACTGGATTTGGCCCCAAAATAATTTTTAAAAGTTATCTTATTTTCAATAATAATATTGTATGATTATTTTAAAACAGAAACAAACATACACACAGAGACCATTGGTTTTCTAGGGTCTAGAGTAACTCCAAACAATGCTTGGCAAGTATTAAAAGACTAATAGGTTTGGTGCTAGTGTCCAGAAAGAAACACTGAGACCACGGGGCTGTACCTGATCGTCTTTGATGGGCCGTATAGTGTTAGCGATCAAACTTGGGACCTCAGACATTTAAATTATCTTTCTGGAACCTTAAAATAAATTTCTTCTGTTCTTTTAAAATAAATTACTTTATTTAAATACCATGGCTACAAGGTTATTTATAATACAGTTGAGTTTTTTTTACAGTTATAAAGTTGATTGTATTTTAGTCCTTACAATGTTCACTTAATCACTGCAGTTCTCCCTACCAATATCCCCAGTTTCCCTACTCTCTTCCCTACTGTCCTCCATGGCAAATTATTTTCTTCTCTTCCTTCCTCTATTTCTCTTTCACTTTTTCTCTCCCCTATTTTTTTTTAGACACTGTGGCTTGCAATATTATTACTGATGGGTATCATGCATATCACTTTATCTCCTTTCAGTACCCAGTTCTTTTCCAGAGTGATCAATTCTAACTCTCATTGTCATAGTGGTCCCTTCTCTGCCCTAACTGCACTCTCCCACTCTTTGTAGCAAGCTTCCTCCTGTGGACTGGTCCTGCTGGTCCTCATCTCTATTGTCTTTGAATATTATTACTATACTATCTTTTTTTAATATTTTACAAAAGAGTGTGATCATCCTATCTATCCTTCTCCCCTACTTCATTTCACTCAGCAAAATATTTTCCTTATGTATAATCTTCTCATAAAGCAAATATCATGGCTTAATTATTCCTAACAGCTACATAGTATTCCATTGTGTCGATGTGCCACAATTGCTTTATTCAGGTACTTGGGTTGTTTCCAGATTCTGACAATTGTGAATAGTGAATAACAATAAAATATTTTAATAGGGAGATTCTTCTGGTTTGTGTCAGTGAATCCAAATCAGTTGTGATTATCTAAGGCAAAGGTGAAGAAGGGAAGAAAGTCAGTGTAAGAGAAAGTGATGTGAGGTCGAAGAGATGCGATGCTGGCTACAAGAGATCATGAGTCAAGGAAGCAGGTAGTTTCTACAAGATGGACAAGGCAATAAAATGGAATCTATCCTAAAGTGAGCACAGCCCTAGCACAATTCATTCTTAGTTAGTGAAACTTATTGTGGACTTCTGAACAGAAAGATAATAAATTTGTTTTGTCTTCAGTCACTGAATTTGCAGTAACTTATGACAACAACAGAAAACTAACACATATACATTGCATCTTTTAAAATATTATTTTAACACCAAAATTAGGACAATATGAAAGAGAAAAGACATAGTTGATTATATTCTCTATAAACATCCTATTGACAAAAAAAAAACCTAGAAAATACTTAAAAAGAAAAAGAGAAACATCACTATCAGGCTGAGTTTATCTTGTGTATAAGAACACTTTCTCATTAGAAAATCACTTTATCATTAGAAAAGTTATTAAAGTAATTTACCATCATAAAAAATTGGAGAAAACCCACAAGATAATCTTGCTAGGTGAAAAAATGCATTCAATAAAATTTAAAACACATTCATGATTAAAAAAAAAAAACAAAAACGCCTGGGCCATGATAAAGTTATTAGCAGCAGATTCCACCATAAACAGCTATAAAACTAAGCGAAATATAACAATGGCTGTTCTTTCAGATATTGTGCAAAAAGAACACATTGCTAGTCCCAGAGAGAAGGAATAAAATGAGAAGAACCTCACCATCATCTGGCTGTGTGCCTGGAGGCTCCTTGCAGACTGGAGTGGGAGCATAAGCTCAAACAGAGTAGGACTGTTTTTGCTTAACCAAGGAAACAGAGACTGGAGCTTGGGGCCCATATGTTGGTTGGAATTTACAGAGCAGAAAGCCACGGTAGAGGAAGTAACTCAGAGAAAGAAGCCTGATAGGAGCTCCCCTGAATCTTTAACCCAATGGGAGACTGGACATAGGCAGAGTGAGAATTGGCAAAATTCATTCCAAAAAGATTGACTGTGGAAGAAAGACTGAACTAGGAATGACCTGGGCAACTAGTGTTAGCTCATAAAGATTAGTCAAAAGGCTGTATTTACCCATTCTAAAATAGCTAGAGACAGCTTAAAAAATGTCAAGTAGATTAATAAGCAACTCAATTTCTGTCTTCCTCAAAAAAAAAAAAGTAAAAGAAACCAACACTCCAAGAAAGACAAAACAAAACAGAACAGTGCATTGTTTAAAATGCTCAATGTCTGATTTACTGACTGTGTGAAAAAGTAGGGAAGAAATGAACAAGAAAGGAAACCAAACCTAGAAATCACAGGGATCATGAAAGTAATATGCATATTTTGTAAATATGTCAAGGATTTATATGTGTACTAGAGGAATAAATAGGGAATCACAATAGAAAAATTGGAAATTTTAAATAAATATGATAGAAATCATAGAATTGAAAGATGACATAAGTTATTTTATCAGAGAGCATTATAAACAAATTAGACATTGCTGAAAAAATTATTAACTTTAAACTGTGACAGTAGAATCTAATAAAAAAAATGTTGCACTGTAACCAAAATTTGTACCATACTGAAGTGTATCTTCTGATGGGTATACACACAGACACCACAACCAAAGAGATGTGCAGCCCTATAGGCACTGCAGCCAATTGTGCAAATAGCACAACCACACATAGAACTCTTGGCAAGCACCACAACCAAGGCTGCAAGCACCACAACTCAGAATGTGTGCAACTCAGGGTCACACAACAACACTGTGGAAGAGGAATTAAATTCAAAATATTTATCTTGAATTATGATAAAAAAGGACATACAGAAGTTTATGGGTTTCAGTTTTTCTAATGCTCAGAGTTTATGCTTTTGCTTGAGAAAAAATAAATCTTTAAAATAATGATTTAAGGGGCTAGAGCAATGGAGCATCGGTAGGGCATGTGCCTTGCATATGACTGACCCAGGATGGACTGCGGTTCCATCCCCCAGCGTCCCATAGGGTCCCCCAAGCCAGGAGCAATTTCTGAGTGCATAGGCAAGAATAACCCCTGAGCATCACCAGGTGTGGCCCCACCACACCAAAAAACAAACAAACAAATAAAATTAATTAAAATAAATAATAATTTAAAATCAAAAGCAAATTTAACTCATAATTAAAGAACTTGATTACTATGTATAAAGGAAAAGTAAAGAAAATAAGAAAGTAACAAACAAAACAGAAAAGTCAATGAATGAAAGTTAGTCCTTTGAAAATTTAAAATTGATAACCCCTAAATATTACCAGTACCAAGAACAATGAAGAGCTATCACGATAAATACTATCAGCATAAAATGTCAATAAACACATGATAATAAGTTTGATTACATTTATAAAATAGAAAAATTCCTTGAAACAAAAATAAATCAGCAATGAACATAAGAAAAAATTAAAAATCTGAAATTTCTATATTAATTTAATGGATATATAGACTAATTGAATTTTGTTTCTCTTTAAAACATAGTAATAATTCAAATTAAATTAAGATATTAAAAATGTCTGGGCCCGGAGAGATAGCACAGCGGCGTTTGCCTTGCAAGCAGCCAATCCAGGACCAAAGGTGGTTGGTTTGAATCCCGGTGTCCCATATGGTCCCCCGTGCCTGCCAGGAGCTATTTCTGAGCAGACTGCCAGGAGTAACCCCTGAGCACCGCCGGGTGTGACCCAAAAACCAAAAAAAAAATAAAAATAAATAAAAATAAATAAAAAAAAATGTCTACCAAGTCCAGATAACTTCACTGTTACTTTTTATGAGATACATAGATTGATTAAATTGTATTTTTATAATAGATTAGGAAATACTTTTTAACTCATTTTATTACCCTGATAACAAAACCAATAAGAGACATGCAAAAAACCCACATTATTCCCTATGGCCATTGATTCTAATATCCTTATAAAATATTGGCAAATTTAATACTTCAGTATTTGAAATGATTTCCATGATCAAACTGGCTTCACACTCAGTTTAATGTTTCTCACAAGTTAAACATAAAATTAATTACTCATGATCTAGAAAGTCTACTTCTGAGTATTTATCTATTTCATAACTGTTTCTTCAGCACCCGTGTCCATTATAATAACTAGAAGAACATATTGAGAAAAATATTTCTAATAAATATGCAAGCAAACCAGAGTATTGTAGATTAGTTCTAGGCTATCAAGTAAAGTGAATATTGCAAAAAAGTGAGCTATAACTTTGTTTTCAATTACATATAAAAATCATACTTAACTTGCCCTGTAGTATGTTAAGTAGCATATCTAAAATGTTTATATTAATTTAAAATATAATTTATTGCTTAAAGTTCTAATCATCATTTGATCCATCATTGAGTGAGTAATCCGCTGGCATAGACCTCAATTTGGATAGTTGCTGATGGGGTGGTGATTGCTGAAAGTTAGGGTAGTCGTGGTGATTTCTCAAAACAAGACTATGAAGTTTGTCACATCAATATATACTTTCACCAAAAAAAAAAAAATCCCCTTATTACAGGCACACATCAAAAAGAACAAGTTGTTACTCCTCCCCCAATTCCATATGCTAATCTCACCTGGATGATCAGACCCGCCCACACCTGGGATGGGCAGGGATATCTTGAAGTGAGGATATTAGGGTTGCATTGGGGGGGTGAGGGTGGGGGGGAGAGAGCAGCCGGCTGCAGCAAAGAGAGCAGAGGCAGGGAGGATCCTGGAGAGCAGGACAGGCTGTTTAGCTTAGAAGCCATGTAGCTCGTGACGGTTAGGGCCTTGTAATAAAGCTGGATTTCTCCTACAGCTTCAACTGACTGCCTGTGAAATTATTTCGCTGCTGCTACCCTGCAACCTTCAGACCCGCTGGCCGCGGGGGTTGCAGGCTCCAGGCCAAACAGAGAAAGGCCTCACCACCCCACACCACTAGGACTCATTAATTTATAGTAATACAACACTGGTAGGAATGTAGACTGGTCCTGTCTTTTTGTTTGTTTGTTTGTTTGTTTGTTTTGGTTTGTTTTGGTTTTTCGGGCCACACCCATTTGATGCTCAAGGGTTACTCCTGGCTACGCGCTCAGAAATTGCCCCTGGCTTGGGGGGACCATGTGGGACATGGGAGGATCTAACCAGTCCGTTCCTTGGCGAGCGCTTGCAAGGCAGACAACTTACCTCTAGCGCCACCTCGCCAGCCCCTGGTCCTGTCTTTTGAAAAAAAAAATTATAAAACAAAAAACACTATAAATTGAGCTTCCATATGACCCAGCAATACCACTCCTAGTAATATACCCTAATGGGGGCCGGGGCGTGCTCTCATTGCATGCAGAAGGACTGTGGTTCGAATCCTGGCATCCCATATGGTCCCCCGAGGCTGCCAGGAGCGATTTCTGAGTGTAGAACCAGGGATAACTCCTGAGCGCTGCCTGGTGTGACCCAAAAAACCAAAAAAAAAAAAAAAAAAAACCTAATGGCTCCAAAACACAATGTCAGAAAATGCACCTGCCCTCCCGTGTTCATCGTGACACTATTCACATAGCCAGAATTTGGAACAATCCATGCGCCCGAGAACAGATGAATGGAGAAATAAACTATGCGACTTATCTACACAATGGAATACTATGCAGCGGTTAGGAAAAATGTGGGGTGGGTGGAATAAAAACTGGGGACAGTGGTGGCAGAAAATGTTGTGGTGAAGACTTGTGGGGCAGGTGGAATGAAAACTGTGGAACAGTAGTGGCAGGCACTGATAAAGGGTAATGTACCGGAATACTTTCTATGACAGAAACTCAATCATAAACAATTTTGTGACCATGGTGCTTAAATGAAATAATTATATTTAAAAATAAAATAAAATAAAATGTGGCAAATTTAAAAAAAAAAAAAAGAAATTTGCTTATACATGGATGGTTATGGAGAGTATTATGCTGAGCAAAATGTGTTAGAGAGAGATAGAGATAGAATGCTTAGGTTCATTTGTGGAATATAAAACAAAAAGACAGTATGGTCAAAATACTCAAAGACAGTAGAGATGAGGGCAGAATAATTGAAGCAGAGGAAGGCAATTAGGGCAGAGAAGGGACCACTATGACAATGATAGTTGGAAATGATCGTGCTGGAGATAAAATAACCAAATCCAGTTTCTGAAAGGAAAAAAAAGCAAGTTAGAGAGAGTGAAAGAGAGAGAGGAGAGAGTGAGAGAAGAAAAATGTCTGCCATGGGGAAGGCAGGGGGAGGGTGAAAGAGAAACTGGGGACATTGGTGGCAGGAAATGTGCACTAGTGAAGGGTGTTGTACATTGTATAACTGAAACTCAATTAGCAACAGCTTTATAATTCTTTTATGAATATCATGCACTTAATTAAAAATATAAGCACACATCAAAAATCAATGCCATTTAATAATGTTTTTCTCATAGAAAAAATATCTTTCAAAATTGGAGTAAATCTTCTCAAGCCATTTCACTGCCTTTTCAACTAAAATTATGTTATCTTCTAAATCCGTTGTTATCACTTCAATAAAGTTCAGAGTCTTTCACCAGGAGTAGATTCCATTTCAAGAAACTACTTCATTTCTATTACCTAAGAGAAACCATTTTTAATCTGTTTAAAAATTTTATCATGAAAATGAAGCAATTCAGACCTATTGTTGGGCTCTCCTATGGATTTCAGATCTGTTGCTCTTTCTCCCACATTTGCAGTTTCTTCCTCACACTGGTCTTGCATCATCCCAAATCATCCATAAAAGCTGGAATCTACTTCTCAGCTCTCATTAATGTTACTATTTCGACCTCCTCCCATGAATCACAAATCTATACAATGACCTCGAGAAATTTGGTCAATTCTTTTTAGAAGACTTTTATTTAGTTCACTTTGTTCAGCTTCCTTAGAAGAGCCATTACCTATGGCAGCTATGACCCTTTGGAATGTAGTTCTTAAATAACAGCACCTGAAAGTTAAAATTCTATGGGATTTTCTTTTCATTGAATTCATATTTCCTGAGAATAGCCTTGAGAAGCTGTTGAGTGTCACCACCTAATCAATTATCTTACCTAGATCTGCAGGAAAACTTGCTGCTGCTTCTGTGTCAGCACTTGTTTATTCACCTTGCACTCTTCTGTTTTAGGAAAAAAGTTTTCCGTATTTCAAGAGCCAACTTCAGCTAGCTTCCAACTTTTCTCCTAGTTTTCTTGCCTCTGTATGTCTTAATAGAATTGAAGAAAGTTAGAACCTTACTCTAAATTAGGCTTTGGCCTAAGGGGGTGCAGTGGCTGGTTTAATCTTCAAGCCAGAGAACTAAAGCCTTTTCTCTATCAGCAATAAGGCTGTTTCACCTTCTTATCATTTGTGTGTTCACTGAAGTAGTGCTTTTCATTTCCTTCAAGAACTTTTCTTTGCATTCACAATTTAGATGTTTGGCACAAGAGGGCTAGCTTTGGGACAAATTTGACTTTCAACATACCTCCTTCACTAAGTTCAATTATTTTTAGCTGTGTTTTTTTTTTTAAAGTAATAAACAGGTGACACTTTTCTAAATGAGATGTAAACTGAGCCATAAAAGATTGTGGTTACGGGACCAGAGAGATAGCATGGAGGTAAGGCGTTTGCCTTTTATGCAGAAGGATGGTGATTCAAATCCCGGCATCCTATATGGTACCCCATGCCTGCCAAGAGCGATTTCTGAGCATAGAGCCAGGAGTAACCCTTGAGCGCTGCCGGGTGTGACCCAAAAACAAAACAAACAAACAAACAAAAAAGATTGTGGTTACACTGGCCCACCAGCAGAAAGTTGGCCATCTTGGGAGGAGAGGGTGGGCCAAGCTTCCAACCCTTCCAAAGCCACGCTTACTGCCTCCATCACCCAAAATCACCATTTCCCTGATGGTCCTTACTCTTCTGTGACCCTCAGTGATTCCTCCAGGGAAACTAATCTGACCATACATCAGGTATACTACTTTTGGGGATGGCATCACCAGGGCTATTTGAAGCGAGGGTGGGCATCCTACTCTTGTATCTTCCTTCTTCCAGGAGGCCTGGCAGCTGAGAACATGTCCCTAAAAATCATAGTATCAGCAATAGTGCTTTGAATTCCTGGAAAACTTCATTTGTTTGATGCTGTCATCCTTGTAGGAACACACCAATTTAATAGAATGGATAGCTAACAACAAGAGCTTACTAAATCTTCTGCTAGTGTATTAATGACTTCATTGGAGATACAATAATTTTCAAAAATGTATTTGTAATTCACATTGGTCTCAATAAAAATTATTTTAAAAAGTACATGTCACTGTATTTTTTCTTTTTTTGTTTCATAGTATTTTTAAAGTTTTTCTTTCTAATTTTTTCAATAATTCTGCTTTCACTTATCTGCAAACAAATGTATTATGATCAACTATGTCAACTATGAGATGACTGAAACTCAACTACCATTATGTTTGTAATCATGGTGTTTAAATAAAATATTATTTAATTAAAAAATAAAATTAGGGGTTGGAGAGATAGCATGGAGGTAGTGAGTTTGCCTTGCATGCAGAAAAGGACAGTGGTTCGAATCCTGGTGTCCCATATAGTCCCCTGAGCCTGCCAGGAGCGATTTCTGAGCATAGAGCCAGGAGTAACCCCTGAGCACAGCCGGGTGTGATCCAAAAACCTAAATAAATAAATAAATAAATAAATAAATAAATAAATAAAATTAATTTAATTGAGTATAAAAATATTTTGGGTGGGAATGGCCCTCATTTACTGTCACTATGTACCTTAAATACAAATTTGAAAAACTTTTAATTCAAACAAAATGAAACATTTTTTTTAAACTTGGAGACCATTGCAAAGCTCTTTTTTTTTTGGGGGGGGGCGGGGGCACAGCCAGTGACTCTCAGGGGTTACTCCTGGCTATGTGCTCTGAAATCGCTCCTGGCTTGGGGAACCATATGGGACACGGAGGTATTGAATCGCGGTCCATCATAGGTTAGTGCGTTCAAGGCAAACGTACTACCGCTGCTGCGACACCACTCCAGCCCCAGTGCAGGGCTCTGAATTGGCCTAATTTTAAATTTTTGTTTTGTTTTGTTCTGTTTTTTGTTTGTTTGTTTGTTTGTTTTTGGGCCACACCTGGCAGCGCTCAGGGGATACTCCTGGCTCTGGACTCAGGAATCACTCTTGGTGGTGCTTAGGGAACCATATGGGATGCTGACGATCAAAGGAGCTTGATCTCAGCAAGGCAAATGCCCTATCCGTTGTGCTATTGCTCGGCCACTGATTTTCTTTTATTTATTTATTTATTTATTTATCTATCTATTTATTTTTATTTTTAGGTCACACCCGGCGGCACTCAGGGGTTACTCCTGGCTCTGCACTCAGAAATCACTCCTGGCAGGCTCGGGAGCCCATATGGGGTACCAGGAATCAAACTGGGGTTCGTTCTGTTTTGGCTGCGTGCAAAGCAAAATGCCCTACTGCTGTGCTATTGTTCTAGCCCTGCGGCCCCTGATTTTACATTTTTATGTGCCTCAAGTGACAGGGGAGCTGAGAGTGAAAATGAGAGGGTGGGGGAGGGAGAAAGAGAGAGAGAGAGACTAACTGATCAACTGAACTATCAGAAACACATTAATTGATCGAGTTCAGTATGACTCCTGGGGCACTAGCAAAATGTAACTTTAAAGTAGTAACTTTAAAGATCAGTAATCACAAATAACCATAATAGAGATCATGATGATAAAAAATATGCAAAACGTTTCAAGATTACCAAAACATGGCAGACACAAAATGAGCAAATGCTGTCAAAAAAAAAAAAAAAAAAAGAAGAAGAAGAAGAAGAAAAACCCTGATGCCAATGGAATTGAGAGTTACAGGATAGTCTCAAATGTTTAGTTTGTGCAAATACAGAGCATGAGAAGTGCAATGAAGTAAAGCACAGAAGACCGGGCATGACTGCAATGTTATGGGTTATTAATCAGAATAAGCAAAGTGCATCTATAAATCAATAAGAAAATAAGAAAAGGGGTTAAAAAGAAAAGAACCAGCAGTGCTAAGAAAAACACACTTAAAATGCTTTGGAAAGTAACTAGTAATAAAGACATGCAAATCAAAACAAGATGGGAATAATTTAAAAGTCTAAAATAGTTAATATCTAAACACTTCTAAAGCAATCCCTGGTTTTAACAAGGATAAAATGGAAATTGACATGTTAGAAGAATTTGAATTAGTCCAACCCTCTGGAAAATAACTTGATAGTATATAGTGCATCTAGTGATAAGCCTATGCTTTCATGCATGCAGCACTACTACCCTTGGATTCATGCTCTTGACACAATAAAATGCACATATGACCTGACACCATGTATAGGAACATACCTAACAGCAGTGTTTGTAATAGCAAGATACTATGGAAACACCTAAGTGCTTATGGATAGTCAAATGAATAATTGAGTGCTTATACCATGAGATAATAAATAGCAAGCAAATGAATGAACTAGCACTGCCTGCAGCAATGTGACTCCAGCTCAGAAATACAATATTGGAAGAGAAAAATCATATTACAAAAAATTATATTTTATGATGACTCTATGGTGAAGCTGAATAGTAATGAGTTTTGTTTAGGAAAAAATAGATAGAAGGTTATAAAATCTATCGGGTCATAGAGTCCCAAACTTATTTGTACTATCACTTTCTTTCCTCTTTAGAAAGACAATAACTTAGTCTCCCACAAAAATCTGTTTTGAGCAAGCAAACAGATGTCCCCCTATGTCACCTGAATCTACTACCACCTCCTAGATTGCTCAGTGCTCTTTGGTGATGTTAATGCTCATTTAGAGAGCAGAGTTCATAGGCTATTTTTTTTTTTCATTTCTCCCAGAAAAAGAAAAACAATATGATGCTAGTTTTTGTATTGTGATTTCTAATAATCTCTAAAGTGCATTTTTGGGATCTTGTTATTTGCAACAGGAAAATTTTGAGTTTGAACTTTACACGTAAAACCATTTAAGTATTCAACAATGGGAAACTGATTAAAAAAAAAAAAGCACAGAATTTGAACTTAAGCCATGCCACAGAATTGTGACCCATCATAAAAACCTGCTGTGTTTCAGGGACACTTCTCAATGACAGAACTTCGGTTTTGCCTGTGTGAGATTTTGGGTTTGATTCCCAGGCACTGAAAAAAAATGTTTTTTCATTGATCAGAAAATATAATTCTACTTTTGAAAATAAAAATTGTGAAAAAGAAAAAATATTGTGCAAAGACTTGAAAATATCCAGCCGTCTTCTCAGAGCAACCCAAGTTTGCTCTCCTTGTGCATATTCACTCGGCAGGGGAAGACTCAGTGAGCAGAGTTATGTACTGATTTATGTACTGAATTATGTACTGGTTCTGTATTCTGGAACTGTGTATCTTGGAGAAAGTTAATTCCCTTCTCAGTGTCACTGTTTGGGCATTTGTTAAATGAGAATATTTTAGGTTTCAGAGATAGCACAGGAGTTAAGGTGCTCACCTTGCTTGCAAGCCGCTGACCCTGGTTCCATCTGAGACACCACGTATGGTTTTCCAAACTCCACCAGGAGTGATTCTTTAACATCAGACAGAAGTCAACCAGGTGTGGCCCAAACCTTCTGCCTCAAAGGATAATTGTAGTATCTGATGCTTTGTGTTATTTTAAGTTGTATTTTTATAAAGCATTTGTCATAATACCTCTCAGAGTACATACATCTATTAAATAAATATCAATATCAAATTTCAGAGAGTGGCCACTGCCATGGGGGGGGACGGAGCTATCAGAAAAGACTTAATTGGACTTGAAATACAGTATTTCCTTAAGTCAGAGGGAGAGAGATAGATGCAGAATAGTCTCACTCATCTATGGGTTTTAAGGAAAATAAAATACATTTTTACAATAATTCCCGGAGACAAAAGAGAGGAGGGCTGGAAGATCCAGCTCACGACATGAAACTCACCACAAAGAGTGATGAGTGCAGTTAGAGAAATAATTGCATTGAGAACTGTCCTAACAATGTGAATGAATGAGGGAAGTAGAAAGACTGTCTTGAGTACAGGTGGATGTGGAGTGGGGAGGTCGGAGAATAAGGACATTGGTGATGGGAATGTTGCACTGGTGAAGGGGGGTGTTCTTTACATGACTGAAACCCAACTATAATCATATTTGTAATCAAGGTGCTTAAATAAAGATATTAATAAAAAGTTAAAAAAGGAAATACAGAATTTCTTAAACTGGATAACAGAAATATATTATCTCTAAAACTGAATAGTGATGACTCTTAACCAGGTCCTTTTTAATCTTAATATTTTTGATGGCCAAGTTATTTCAAAAATTGAGGAGGATTTCATAAACTTTTAAATATATTGTTAAATTAGTGAGGGGAAATACAAGTTATAATTGGAGACCACATTCCAGCTCTCTGGGAAGAGAACCACTCTCTGAATGTTTAAATCTAATTAGTGCAGTTAACATTTTCTGGGTGGGTGTCCTCTCTAACCCAAGGGGAAAAAGCACTGATCTTGGAATCAGAAAACATAAATGTTCTTCCCTCTTCTGCTGCTGATTCATTTTAAGTCTGGACTAGTCTGTCTCTAGTGGCCTCCTTTGGCTTTATTTTATTTGTCTGTCGAATGGATGCATTGTCTCCATCTCTTCCAAGAGGCGAGAATGAAACCAGCTTTTCCTGATCTTCGATCTTCGGGCAAAAGCATTGAAAGACTTCGAGTTTCCTTCCCCCTCCTGCCCCTCCTGCCTTTCACTAACTAGCGAAGGAGTTTATTTTTCTTTAATGAAGTCTCTGAAAAATGATTCATGCTTGAAAAGCAGCCTTTCCCTTTGACTTAATGACAGCTCCAGTTTCAGAGCAAAAGCTAGAATGTAGAAAGATCCCATGTGGTTTTAGAATGTACATAGAGTACTTGTTCTGCGCTGTCAAAATTCCCTTTGTTCCTGGGTCTATTGTGCACAGAAGCAAAGAGCAGCCTGAGACCTTGAGAAGGAGCAAAGCTCTCTCTCTCTCACACACACATACACACATATATATACACACACACACGCACACAGAGTCATCTTCTAATTTCCCCATTGTTTGGTTCCCAGTTGTTCGTTTGATGGAAACAGTGGCAGTAGAGTGAGAATGAGAGTCCCAACCAATAGCCTCAGCCTGGACATCCAGCTGCCTTGCTGAGAAAGTGCGGGTGTCTGTTTCTTCCCTGCTGGGCCTAATTTCAGACTCCCAGTCTATGGTTTCCTTTAAAGCAGAACAGCAACAAACAAAATAACTGCTTATCCTTTACCATGTCGGTGGGAATAATATCCGGGTAATGAGAAGGTCTAGCCTTTTAGGCCTCTTGGTTTGAAAAATAAGAAAGGGCCCTAGCCCAGCTGGTGTGCTAATGGCTTCTACTCAAGTGTTTTCCTCTCCTTGTAAAGACAAAGAAAATGTTTGGCTTGAAAGGCTCTCCTGGCTCATCTCTTCCTTTTTTTGCTTTTCACAGTCAGCATGGTGGGCCCTAGATGTGGCTGTGCTTGACTGACAGTCCTGAGCTTCCATCGAAAAGAAGCTTCAATAAAGCACCCAGCTTATTTGCCAAGCATGACTGGGTTTTTCTTTTTCTTGCTTTCTTTCTTCTTTTTCTTTTTGTATAAATCCACAGACACTTGAAGGGGGATTTAATCCTTGCATTTCTGATTGTTTACACTAAAGAGTTGTATTGTGAGAGCAATTTGATGTCTGCGAGACTGTTGGAACATTTTAATAAAGCTTCGTGAGAAACGTTTTCTTTCCAAACAAAAAGCTGGAGTTTGCTGCGTGTAAACAAACAGAAAATGCCAATGGTCTCCGAGCCTCTAACCTGGAGACTTGGACAGAAGCCCATACTGAACCAATCAATATGTGTGCTAGCTTTATTTGTTTAAGAATGGATCTAAAGTTCCTCTAGATGAAGGTTATTTTTCCTGGGCAGATGGTTAACACATCTCCACCATAAAGAGAAGTTTAGAACTCTGCAAACACAACATTACACCAGGCAGTGTTTGGCAATTACATTTCCAACACACTGAATTCAAGTGGCTACTGGACTGGGTGATAACAGTATAGGGAAGGCTTCAAGCCACATCACAAGTACTACTGGGGTTGGGGGGCAGAAACCGGGCATTTAGTTTATCCAGCATTTAGGAGGAGACATACAGGAGAGTTAGCTAACATGTAGAGAGAGTTTCTTGGGTGCTGAAGGCATGGTTCTCCCTCAAGATGGGAGAGTAGTTACATCCAGGCTTGAAGTGCCAGGGAGAAGCAGAGGGCCTAGGGTGTGAACAGGTTACTTACCTGCATGTCTGTGCTCTCCTGTGTTTTCGAGGTTGTGCCTGAGTTTTCTGCTTGTGTTTTTTATATTTATGCTTAAATTTTATAGATCTGAGAGAAGGAAGGGTCAAAAAAAAAAAGAACTTTGAGGTCCCAAAGGAAAATGGGAATTGGGTAGAGTTGGTTGGCATGAAGAGATTTGATTCTAACAAATAGATATTTTTGTTTGTTTGTTTTTGGTTTTGGGGTACAGCTGGTGACATTCAGGGATTACTCCTGGCTATGTGCTCAAAAATCGCTCCTGGCTTGGAGGACCATATGGGACACCAGGGTTTTGAACCGCATTCTGTCCTAGGTCAGCCATGTGCAAGACAAATGCCTTACCACTATGTCACATCTCCAGCCCCTAAAAAATAGTTTTATATGGATGCTCTAGGCAGCCTCATGCCCAAGGAACAAGGGCAGGAGTGTCTCAGTGCCTTGAGTCCTTCAGAGTCACTTAAAGCTGGCCCTTGTATAAACCTTTAAAGTGATGTTTTCAAAAGAAAGGGACCCTCCTCTGGCAATCCCACCACATCCAAACAGTGGATAAAACTGGAAGATGACTTGGGAACAAAAGGAATAGCTGCCCAAATCCATTCCTTCCTCTTCCCTAAATTCTCAGTGAGGTGCACACTGGACCACAGCCTGCCCTGAGCCTGTAAGCTCGTCCACCTCTATTATTAGTTCCAAGTGGAAAAGAATCCCTTTTCTTATTTCCTTTCAGCCCAGCTGAGACAGGCAGTAATTTTCAGAAGGAAGTTCATTCGAAACAGCACCACCACAGCAAACACAAAGGGAGACTGAAGAGCAAACAACAAAGAAAAGAGAGAAAGCAGTACAACAATTAGACTGACAAAATACAGGTCTTTGTGTCCCACAAATAGGCAACATTTATGCCAGCCCACAAACCATTTCTGAAGCCTTTTGTTCTTCCCTCTCTCTTCCCTGCCCCTTGAGATTTCAGACTCAAAGATGTGGGTATGGAAGCATAGGGTCAACATCAGATACTTCCCCCCAAAAGGACATTCAGACTTTTGGGGTCCAAGGCTTTCAACATATATAGAAGAAATCATCTCTCCCAGAGACATAGTTTTGACTCCATGTTGGGGGGACCTGGCCCACATAAAGTCCCTGGAGCAGAGGGACTGGGCCAGGAATCTTTTCTATTCTGTCCATCTGCCATCAGAAGGCAAGAGCTAATGTTTCAAAATGCTTCTTGTTTGAGCTTCCTTCATGCCTTTCTTAAATCTGCCCAGATTCAGACCTTTGTGATCTCTTTATTTAAATTGCTTTATTGGTCCGGTCTAAGATGGTTTCTTATTTATTTATTATTTATTTATTTATTTATCTATTTATTTATTTATTTTTTAAGCTTGGCTCTGACCTGATCGTTTGAATTCATTGGCTTTCAAGTAAAAGAATTTTTTGACCTGGTGTTCAGCATCGTAGCCTAATAATCCTTATAGAACTTTTGCTTCAGTCAAATTGCAGTACTAGACATAACATTTCCTAAACACCAGTCTAGTTTTGTTCAGATGAGTCCTTCCATCAGGGAGTCCCCTATTTTGTTTTGTTTTGTTTTGTTCTGTTTTCATTGTAATGAATTGAAAATTGAAGCTTTTTCACCTTGTCCTTGTAAAATAGGGCATTCCTCTTCCCATCTTGCTCCCTGTGTCTCTGTCTTGAAAGTATCTCACTAGTATTACTTTTCAAGGTAGATGGTAGCTGGATAGCTAGAAAGTGTATCTTAGGTATCTATTTACCACATTGTGCTAAATATGGTTTTCTGGAATAAATGACTTTATTCTGACATATTTCAATTTCTGCCATTTTGAAGCCCACAGCAGAGCTGTGACATGTAGAATTTTTGTGTATGAGGATGTTTGGGCATGTGTCTACTTGAGGTGTCATTTCATGGATGGATCATATTGCTCTTGGTAACAGCAGAGAACAGATATGTCTGAGCCTTGTCACACTTGAGAGGACCCATAGAACTCACAGCTGCTGGAGAATTCTAGAAGCTGCCCTCTTCGGCTGTTTTGCAAGTTGCTCTTGATTTCCAGTCCTATTTCACAGCCTACACCCTCTTACCCAGTCATCCAATTGACATCTCATTTTCCATCTCTGCTCTGTGGCCAGCGCTTGAAAGCATGCATTGCCTTGCAGGAAGCCAATCAATTACTTGCAAGTGGGAGATAAGATCCCATCACCAGTGCTCTGGTCACAGCTGAAATCCAATTCCATTCACTGACTTGGATTTGGAAGAAGAGGTAAGTCACATTTTGGAAAAGTGGGATTGATGTTTTGATTCTGCCTTGTTCCAACAGAGGAAATAAAAAAGCCATGGAATATTCCCCTGATGATCTATTTCTAATTAGCCAACCCCAAAGAGTTACAGCTGAGTTCCTGGGTTTAGTAAAATTTGGGGTCAGTTTTGATGATTCAGAGAGTTTCTGTTTTCTCTTCTGTTAAAGGAGTTAATTATATACCTTGCAGTGTTTAAAAAAGCTAAATTCGATAATAGAGCAGAAGCAAATTATTATGAAGTCAATGAAATTAAGTTTCGCATTTGCAAGGGTTGCTTCCAAGTTCTATAACTTCACTCGAAAACCTATTTTTGAACTAGTTTCTCTTTTCTCAAAGAGGGTGCAAAATCCTATAGGCGTCAAATGCCACAAACTAGTCTCTTGCTAAATCTAGGGCATTCTGGGTAGGTGCTCAGATGGTCAGAAGCAGTGGAGACCTAACAGAGAAGGTGAGTGTCTCTCCGGAGTCATTTAACTAGTTCAAGCATTTTGCCATGTGCCAGCATGCCTGGCCTTCAACTAATTGCTAAGGCTTAAGGGGGATCTAGCCAAATAACTTCTAAAAATGTGAGTTGACCATGGCATGATCTGTTCCCTCATGTCCTGGTGCTGGCATTAACTCTACAAAGAGTTGAGTTCCTGAAAGAGATGCCCACGGAGGGACCTGGCTGCGGGGTCAGTGAGCTGGACAGACATCCCACACACACAACTTACCCTGGGCAAGTTGGAAGGAAATTACTGGCAAAGACCCAGGATGCCATGAGAAAGGGGCTCAGTCTCCCCAGTCTGGGCATCCCAGAGCATCCATGGAGGTCATCACAAGGGAGCAGCAGCTCCATGTCAATCCCCAACCTCAGCTCCACCGTCTCCAGGCAGCCCAGAGGGACACATCTCCCCACCCCCTTTTATTCCCTTCACACCCTCATCACTTTGTCGTCCTTTGCTTTCCTTCTCCTGTTTTTTTTTTATCCGTCCAGTTCATGAATCATGATACAAATTCCAATCCAAAATAAAAATGTACTTTATTTCACCCTTTTGGCGGTGATTAAGTTCTGTCCACAGCAAGGACATTGCCGTTTCCATGGGAACCAATACACTCTAAAGCCGAGGCAGATGACAACGTAGAAAAGTGGGAAGAAGGCAAAGAGGTTGGCTACCGTGGCTTTGCGCTGGCGAGGCAGGAAACGGAATTCTGTAGACTCGGGGGCTGCAGAGGCATTTGCCAGGTCACTCAACCACATGCTCACCTCCCCAAGAGCCTGGGAAACAATTCTAGAGATAAGCAAACGTCCTTCCTTTCCAGACAGCCAGGCAGGTCCCCTAATCTCCTTTGAAAAGGCCTGCAGCTGTTCATGTTTGAGGACAATTATCCACTGGAGGATTTGAGCCAAATCTGGGTGCCTAAGACATTAAGGTGAAACCAGAACTGGGGGTGGGGTGGCTGTAGTGGAATGGAAACAGCACCCAGAAGCACCCTCGCTTCCCTGAGCAGAGGAAACCTGGCCTCATCCTCATAGCTATTAGGCTCAAACTTTTCATCTTTAGGCTCACACAGTCTTCCGAGTTCCCAGGATTCATCAAAGCAAAAGCTAAACACTCTTTCCTCTCTTCTTATAATTCTCCTTAAAGAAGAACACAGATCATTCATCCCAATTATTCAATAATTATTTAGACAGCATTTGGGACTAGAGAGAAAGTACAGTGGGTAAGGTGTTTTGCATGCAGCCAACCTGGGTTTGATTTCCCAGAACTGCATGTGGTACCCTGAGCACATCCAGGAGTGATCCTTGGCACAGAGTCAGAAAAAATACCTGGGCCTTGCTGGGTGTGACCCCAAAACCCAAATAAAAACAACATGCGGCCAAAGTGATAGTAATAGGGAATTTGCTTTGCACATGGCAAACTCAGGACATATCCAGGTTTGATTCCTGGCAACACATATTGTCCCCCGAGCCTGACAGGAGCAATTTTTGAGTACAGAGCCAGGAGTAATCTCTAACCACTGGGTGTGGTCCCAAAACAAAACCAAATAAAAATATCCCACAAAATAACAACAACAATAATAATTATTATTATCTGGATAGTGTTACTAGTAGTTTTAAGTCAATAAACTATGAGATACTGTTAGGACCTAATATTAATGCTTTAACTCTAGCAACCAACTAGAATCATGGTTTTCTGGGAGATGACACAGATGTGGGGATCCAGGGAGAATCATTTGAGATTTATTGCTCCCACTACATGTCCAGCACTTAACACCTATCAGTTTCCTGCTTGTGGAATCTAAAATGAGCTAATGGGGTAGGATTCCTTTGTGGTCATCTTTTAGATGATTCAGACAACACAGAAGAAATAACACTGTCCTTAAAAGCAGCCATGGAGCTGAAGTATTGGGAGTCTGAAAGGAAACTTTTGTTGGGAGAGCTATTGTACTGGTTATCCGCTTCTGGCTTCTCCCCAACTCATGAAGGACTTCAGACCCCATTCCTCCTGGATCAGGTACCCCATCTTTCAAAGAGCTGGTTGTATTCCAGGATACAAAGAACCCTTTCAAGTTCAGTCCCTGACTTATCTGTGTGTCACAGGCAAGTTAAACACCCAGAGCTTCACTTTGCATATTTTTAAATGAGGAGATAATATCTACATCAAATCTGAAATTAGTTGCATATGCATGGATGGATATGGAGAGAATTATGCTGAGTGAAATGAGTCAGAGGGAAAGGAATAGACATAGAATGATCATATTCATTTGTAGGGTATAAGAAAAAAAAGATAGTGTGGTAATAATATCCAGAGATGATACAGAAGTGGGCCAAAAGGACCAGCCTATTATAGGAAGCTTGTCATAAAGAATAGGGAAATGCAGTCAGGGCAGAGAATGGACCACTATGACAGTGAGAGTGGAAATGATCACTTTGAGCAAGAACTGAGTGCTTAAAGGAGGTAAAGTGATATGCATGATGCCCCTTCAATAACAGTATTGCAAACCACAATGTCTAAAAGAAAATAAAGGGAAGAGATGGGGATGAGAGAGAGTGAAAGAGAGAGATAAAAAAAGAAAGAGAGAAAGAGAGAGAGATAAAATGCCTGCCCCAGAAGCAGTTAGAGGGGAGGTTGAGAGGGCAACTGGGAATACTGGTGGCGGGAAATGTGCACTGGTGAAGGGTGTTGTACATTGTAAGACTGAAGCTCAATCACAAACAACTTTATAACCACAGTGTTTAAATAAAAAGAAAAAATTTTAAATCAGAGATTAGCTGAGATGAAGTTTGTGAGTCATATAATATGGTGCCTGACACACCAAGGAAAGAGAACCAGCTTCTGTCATTTGTCACTGGCTTCCAAAGAAAGGACCCTGGGAGGACTCAGCCCTTCTCTTTCTCATTGTAGATGCTTCAATGAGGATGGTGCCCCTTGGAAACATCCTTAGCAATCTATACACTCCCTTTTCTGTCTAAGTCTGCTTCTAAAGGAGGGAAGTGGAGCAAAGGCCAACAGGATTTGATGAAATGGAGAAGCCATTTTGACTTGGATCTGAGTCTTAAATGGTATCATTTCATCTTTTCTGCCTCCTAGGTGACACAGTGAACAGCTTCTTGAGAAAGGGTGGAAGTCAGCCAAGAGCTGGCTGAAATCAAACCTGGAGAGATACAGGCCTGTGCTGCCTTTTCCTCTTTTCCCCTGCTTTGACATGCCTCTGATGCCCAGAGAGAGACACCAGCTATCTAGAATCCTTGTTAGGCAGAAAAAGAATCCCCTAAGTCACACTATTTTTGTCAAAGCACTTCTGACATGAACTGTCCACACAGGTGTGGTATTAGATGTCTATTGTCTACCCCAGGGCTGTGGCCTTTTGTCTCACAAGTCCCTCTGAGTTGCATTCCAGGACAAAGTTCTCCTACCAGTTCTTTTCGATTGGGTCTCCCCAAGTTGTTCTAATTGTTGTTGTTATTATATTAATTTGGGCCACAGGAGTTATTCTTCGTGATCTACATGCAGGCAATACTTCTTATGGTGCACGGAAGACCATCAGGGATGCCAGGGGTTAAACCTGGGTTGACTGTATGAAAAGCAAGCACCAGATTCTCAGCCCCTTGACTGACTTCTAAAGCAAAGTAAAATCACTTATTTTGATAGTCTAGTGCCATCAAAATTTTCCCATGGATCATGAGCTAAAGCCCTGATTCTTTCTTGCCCATTCCCAAGCCCTCCTCAATCCTGGTTTACCATCTCTCTGCCTCCACCCTTCATGGCATTCTTGTTATACAGAACCTTCTAGCAGCTTTCCTGCTATGTCTTGCACCTCATGTCCAGTTCAATTACCAATACCCAATGGTTCAACCTATTTCAGCCTAATTCTTTCCTTCCAATCCATCCTTGTGTTAGTGACATGGTACTTCCCTTCCACCCACCTTTCCAAGCTTCTAGAATTTTTGTTTAAGGAAAGTACACTGAAGCCCAAGCAGGCTTCTCTGTGTAGCTCTGCTCTCTTTCTCTACTTCATTTGTGTATTGGCAGCTCCCATTGGTGCGTTGCACCTATCAATGTATTGATCCATCTCTTCTCGGCACTGTGAGCTCCTCGAGGATGTGAACAAGTACTATTCATCTTTGTAACTGCCGTGCTTATTGCAGGCCCTGCTACATAGTGAGGACTGACTCAATGCCTTTGTGGAGTGAATTGTTAAATTATTTTAAAATCGCTAAACATCCATGCAATGGCTTGCAATCAGTGAGTAGGCAAATCTCCCATGATGATATTGGCAAGCTGGATCTGGGTGTTTGGGAAGGAAGAGAATAAATGTAAACAGGAGATGTATTGTCTACAAAAGCAGGGTTTCAATGGCCACTTTCAAGGGCTCACAGAGAAGTTAGGTGATTCAGCATGCCAGCAGCACTATGGAAGTGATAAAGGCAGAAATATGCTAGAAGCCATGATTTGGAGGCAGAACTAATATGAAACTAGGAAGAACCTAGGCTCGCTTCTTTATGGGCCCTATATTAAGCATATAAAATGTGTGATAACAAAAGTCATTACAAAACTCATGGACCCATGCGAGATACAGGAGTTTAGAGATAAAAATTTTGAGCAGTGGATTGAAAAGTGACTTTTACCATTTCTTCATGGCCCAATCAGTGCACAGGAAGCTTTCTCACAGTATTCAGGCATTATCTTTTCCTGTTCAGGTCCAGGGACCAAATCATCAGATTCTTTAGTGTCGGGCGCACAGGTCTGGCTCACTTATGTATCTCAACACACACAACAATTCCCGTGTTGTAATTACTTACAATGGCAAAGCTCCTACGGAAACAGCACCCATCTTTGTTCCTTTGTATTTCTAGTTAATGCTGGTCACAGAATAACTCAAGTTGCCTCGTGCATCTTATGGTCCATGAACACTTGCCCCATGATTTATCTTAAGACTCATTATTGTGCTTCATTGATGGTGACTAAAGATGCAAGTCGTACCAAGACTGTGCAGGAAAAGGTCTGTATTGTTGCATTATGTGACCAGATCATTTAACTTTTGGAAGTATTTATCACACAGATACTATGTCATTTCTTAAACTGAAAACACTGCATTTTTTAAATGTGATTTCTATGGATGTCAATTCAGTCCTTATCACACGTAAGAAAGAGAGAAAGACGGTCCATGGTCAAAGTAAAGACATCCTATTCCTTTAATTAATGATGAATGATAATTAGTCTCTGAAGTTCCAGAGATTATCATATTCATGAATTTAATACAAGAGTATACTACACAAAGAGTGGTCCATTGGGCTATAAAGCAGCATTTTCAAATTCTCCTGGAGTTGATTTTCCTGTGTTTGTCTGACAAATGTCCTGGAATATATAGAGAATCTTAGCAACTCTCCTGGATGCTCTAAAATCCAGGTTCACCTCTCCCCTGAGTCAGTGTCTGCAGACTGGTGGCATGATACTCAGAATATAGATAAATAAGAGTCAACGGGGCATAACAAATACAGCTCAAGCTCAAAGGTAGGTAGTAGAACATTCAGAGCCTTGACCTTGTCCTGTGTTCCACATCAGTGAGAGTCCTCAAATCAGTAATTTAACACCTTTACAGAGAAGCAGCCATGTATAATCTTACAAAATAAATGCAATTGAATGCAGCACTGGGATGTGCTTTCTAAGTAGCCTCGCAAAAATTCTACTGTTTATGGTCTAAGAAAACCCCATAAAAATCCTTTAGATTAACTTGTGTACGGGGTATGATATAAGGGGGGGGTGGAAAGCACCCTGATTGGAAATATAGAGATTATCTTTTGGTCTTCCACTCAGATGTGTTGCCTAGTTTGGTTGGTCCCTTCCATTAGAGGTGGGCCTTCTCTGAGGAATGTTTGCAGAGGTAGCATGTTCTATGCTTAGAGTAGATAGGACCAAATATCTTACTTGCCAAGGGTAGGGAAGACCTGAGAAAATGAAGACAAGTCCCTTCCCTTTCATGGAAGCACAGTGACTGCTTCTATGCAAACATTTCTAGAGTCAGACTTAGAAAACATAGAGAGTAAAATTAGCTCCTCTATCACACACATCAAGAAGTATAATAAGTTGAATAGAAATTTCCAAAGTACTTTCACTAAATTCCATAAGATCTATAGTAATGGAAGAGAGAGTTTGATTTCCTTCAATGATTTTATTTATTTATTTATTTATTTATTTATTTTTGCTTGTTTCTTTGGGTCACACTCAGAGGCGCTCAGGGGTTACTCCTGGCTCTGCACTCAGAAATGGCTCCTGGCTTGGGGGACCATATGGGATACTGGAGATTGAACCTATGTCCTACCTGGTCAGCCATGCAAGACAAATGCCTTACTGCTGTGCTACCACTCCAGCATCTTATTTTCAAATTTTTATTTCTCTAAGTCAAAACAAAAATCAACTAACTAAATATTAAACATTTAACAAAATTTAGGGAGATTCAAGAGTCAAAGAAAACTCAGTGAGGCAAAAGTAGGGTTCTTGTTATTTCCCTTTATAGTTGGTGTTCCTGGGAGAGCAGTTGACCTTGTTTCAGTCCAGAATTTCTCCAGAAGATGAAAGTGATGATGAAAAAGATTTGGTGAAGTCTATCCAATCTGATTCTACATATTCTAGAAAAATTCAGAATGTTTATTTATCTGAGAAGACTGTTCTATCCTCCTCTAGATAACATTCCAGGAAGTAATTAAAGGCATTTAGCATAGTGATAAATGACAGTCAAACCTAGTATGTTAAAGAAATTCCTCTGGATGTACCATTTTGAATTCAGTAACCTCTTGGTAGCCATGAGTCTCTAGTCTTAAAATCTGATAGGTTTGACAAATTGGAGAACTTAAGATGATTCCTAGAAAACATATAAATTTTGGGGAAAAAGAAAAGGTAACAAATATTTTTAAGTAGAAAAAAATTAAGCTAAACCTGATTTTTAAGAATTAAAACTTGACTCAACAAAGCAACCTTATTAGTAATCTTTTCCAATTGTACATTAAAACATTGGTGTAAAGTTGTCTATTAAGAGATAGTGGATTTATTGCTATTTTTATTAATAAAATTTTAATTGAATCACATTGAGATAGTGACAAATTTGTTCATTATTTAATTTGCCATGTAATGTCCCAACCCCCTTTACCAGTGCACATTTCCCACAACCATTTTCCCCAGTTTTTAATCTCACCCCCACCCTTGCCTTGAAAGTCTATTGCCTTTTAAAAATGTTAATATGCCTTTATTGATTTAAAATGAAACGTGTTTTGAACTTGCTTTGACTTTGTTTTCTTTTGGAAAGAGTCCACAAATTGCTCTGCAACCTCATCGACTTTTTCTCACACTTGTTGAGGATGGGAAATTGAAATGTCCTTTCCCAACCTACACATTACTAAAAGAATGGAGCAAATATAATTTCTGTATGCACTAACTAACTTCATTATATATCTTTTATGAACTCTATGGGAGTTGTTTTCTTTTGTTTCCATAATATAGAACTTAAGAAACTTAAGATAAAAAAAAAGCTGGTGATTTGGGAGCCAGAGTGATTGTGCATAAATAAGACATTTGCCACTTCATTGAATCCCCAGCACTGGATATTGTCCCCTGAGCCTACCAGGAGTGATTACTGAGTGATCTTGAGCATCACTGGGTATGACCCAAACCCTTCCCCACCAAAACTGAAGATTTTGAAATACACAGAGAGATGAATGAAGTTATCTAGAAATTATTGTTAGTAAAGGATTATGTAGCTTGACTGAATTGCCACTAACTTATAATGCTTTATGGATTTAGAAAAAAGTTCCCTTCCTCCTGTTGAATATTTTTCAATGGAACTGCAATGCTCCCAATTGGACTTCTTCCCAAGACCACAACCAACATACTAGCAGGATAAAAAAGTCCCTTTGTAGATACCACTTTGTCACCACTCAATAATTATTATTATCTGGTAATTCCCATTTCTCTCTATACAGCCACCTTCTGTTAACACTCTATTTGAGGGCTGGAGACTAACACAGAGTAGCAACTCAAGAAACAGTTGTTGGCTTCTTAAATTAGTAAATCTTGAAATATTTTATTTTTAAAAATTTGAAAGGAGTACTTTGGAGAAAATGTATTTCATTGTCTAAAACATTTAGTGTCATGTCCAAGTATTAAAAAAAATTTTATTCTTGGTATCAATTATGCCACCTGACAAATACATAATTTATTGGAATAAAATTTTAAGAAAGGATAAAACGTGACCTTGAAGATGGTGGCACATAGTTAAGTGTGATTTCTAAGAGTTTGGAGAACAGGTCCAGAAATCAAGGAGACCAAGACAAAAAAGTCAGTTTGGCCCATTTCTTTTCCTTTTTCTTTCTTTTCTTTCTTTCTTTTTTTTTTTCATCTCAAGAGTGGTTAGTTTTATGCTTTAAAAGAGTGTCATTTAGGCTTGTGAGCAATCAGTTGCAGAATACTCTCTTGCTACTATTTGGGGGTGAGGGGATCAGTGATAGGAACCAGCTCTCTAGATTTCTCAAAAGTCAGTTGGAGCCGACACTTAGCAATTAAGCATGTCTAGATTCTATGCATTCCCTTGCTTTTCTAATTCTTCTACTCAAAATTGAATATCCTGAGATGCTAATAACTGGGAGAACTTGGAAAAGACACTGACAAATAGGCTGTAAACCGGCGCCTGTAGAAAGATAAATTATTTGGCCTCGAGACTCTTGCGTTTCTTATTTCTGTGACACCAGCGGGATTAGCAGCCTATTAAAGGCGGTTTGAGTTGGGTGAAGGAGCAGCCCTGACTGGCCATCCTGGGCCCACAGCAGCAATGTTTGTCCTCGGAGATACCCTAAGGCCCAAGGCTGCCCTGGTGGCTGCTCTCTGGATGTTCATCTTCTGTATATAAATTGTGAGCTGATGGAAAAGGGGTAAAGTGCTTTTCAACACAAACTGCTGGAAAAATTGAAACATCCCTGACACTTTATTTTTTTGTTTTGTTTTTGTTTTTTTGTTTTTAGGTCACATACTGAGTAACGCTCAGGAGTTACTCCTGCCTCTGCTTTCAGAAATCGTTCCTGGCAGGACCATATGGGATGCTGGGACTTGAACCACCGACCGTCCCCCTGGATCTGCGTCGTGCAAGGCAATAGCCCTACAGCTGTGCTATCTCTCTGGCCCTGCCTGCCATTTCTTAACCCAGGTTGCCCTCCACGTAACTTTCTGAAAAGATTTATTTCAACTTGTGGATCAACAGTGACTCGATATGTTGAAATAATTACATTCCAAAGGCAACTCTGAAATAGCACACACACACACACACACACACACACACACACACACCAGCTTCTTTCTCCTCCTAAGGCAGAAGATGCATTTCTATGCACTTTAAATAAATTGGAGACACGCTAAACCAGGCTCCTGAAAGAATGAAATATCACTAATAAGTTTTCCCCAAGAGATGCCTAAATAGAAAAATGATGTGATCAACTGTATATTCTGCAGGAACGAGGCTGAATCTACCATCTGTGAGACACGCTTCCCTCCCCTCCCCTCCCCGATGGTTAGTGACATCTGAAGCACTTAAGCTCTGCACATTCCTCTGCTAATTAAATTCCTGCATAGCTGCCTCATGAATCAGGTGCTTTGTGGAGCAAAGGACACAGGCCCGGCTTTCATGTCACTGCTGCTTAAGTACAGGTAAGAGCTGAACAGCTCCTTGACCTGCTCCTGCCCTTTTCCAAAAGGTCTTAAGAGTTGTTTGGCCCAAAGATCTTTGTCTTCTGATTAATTAGCTGTTCTGTCAAAACACAATTGGCAAAAACAAAGAAGTGAGGTGGAAAACTTCTAGAAAAAGATTCAACATGGAACAAATACTCTTTTCTAAGGAGACAGATATTTTGATCATTTGAGTAGAAGGAGTAAGAAGAGGAACTGCTGGGTTTGTTTTTTTTTTTTTTCCCAAAGAGAAATCTTATGACAAGTTCCTTTGCTTGTTTATTCATTGACTAAGCAAATATTCATTGAGTGCCCCTTTTTTGCTCCTCATCTACTAGGCCTGACAGGAAGGGACAAATTAAGTCTCTGGTTTCATGGAGTTTTAATTTCTACATCTTTGACCTGAAAATCGTTAGTTAAAAGTTGAAGGAAGAATAGATCCTTCCATGATTTGGAGTTGATATAGCCATTGAGGAGAAAGCTATAGAAAGCAGTTTCTCATAGAGGGGAACTAAAGTTAGGGGCCTAGTGTCAGGATTAGCTCTCTTTTATATTTTAGGGCACCCAGAAGTGATTTTGGGCTTAATTCTAGTCCTGTGCTAGAGGATCACTCCTGATAGACTCAGAGGACCATATAGAGTGCCAGGGATCAAACCCAGGTTGGCCACATGCCAGGTAATCTCCCTACTCACAGTTTACCATTGTGGCTCTTGGATCTACTTTAATAAGGGGGATCATCATGCTCCCTGAAAGTGCATACTTAAAAGGTAGAAATAATGTTAAAAAATACCTCTTGGAGAGACACACAGTATAGTCTCACTCATCTATGGGTTTTAAGAAAAATAAAAGATCACTAAGTAGTAATAAAAATGATCGGACTTAAACACCAAATTCAAAGCCAATGACAACAGAATCGATACCCTTTCTACAACAAGCTAGACACAGAGGGACCACTTAGACTAGCAGGCCTGGAGGGGGCGGGGAAGGGAAGGGGATATGGGATGCATGCTGGGAACAGGTATGGAGGGAGGACAACTTTGGTGGTGGGAATTCCCCTGATTCAATGTCAATATGTACCTAAAATATTACTGTGAAAGATTTGTAATCCACTTTGATTAAAACAAAAATTATTATAATAATAATAAAATTTAAAAAAATTTAAAAAAAGAAAAAGAAAAGACATTATTGAAATTATTCCCAGTGATGAGGGCCGGACATAAAAGCTTTAAGTGAGAAACTGGAAAAACTAGGACTAATAGACTTATACAGGATCATTCTTATATCAGACCAAATTACATTCAACCTCAAGAGATTGCTCAGAGACAAAGAAGATCACTACTTATTGATATTAGATCAAGAAGTACTAATTGATTAACATTTATGCACCAAATGTAGAGCTAGCAAAATACATAAGACATTTGCTAGCAAACCTAGAGAAACATATGGAAGGAAATAATAGTAGTAGGAGACTTCAAAATACCATATCACCATATCACCAGTAGATAGCTACACTAGGCGGAAAACTAATAAATACTTAAGAGCCCTAAATGAGAAACTATAAGAACTCGGACTAATGGACTTATACAGGGCCCTCCACCCTCAGCATAATACACATTCTTTTCAAGAGCACATGGAATCTTCTCTAGAATAGACCACACTTTAGGACATAAATCTAACTTGCACAACGTTACAAATATAAGGATTATAAGAAGCACCCTATCAGATCACTATGAATCAGAGACCCAGATTGACTGTAAAAAGAAGATTTGGAAAAAATCCAACACCAGGAGATTAAACAACATGCTGCTCAACAACAGCTGGATCAAAGAGGAAATCAAAGAAGAAATAAAAAGATTTTTTGAGATGAATGACAATGAAAAACAAATTGTCAAAATCTATGGGACATAGAAAAAGCAGTAATTGGGGGAAACTCAGCAATATTGGCCTACGTTAGGAAAGAGAAAAATGACAAAATCAACAGCTTAAAGAAACACCTTAAGGAGCTGGAGCTAAAAAACAACAACAACAACAACAACAACAACAACAAAAACAGCAGCAAAGAAACCCAAGCACAGGTAGAAGACAAGAAATAATAAAAACTAAACAAGCCAATCACATGTAAGGAAATTGAAACAAAAATTAAGAAACTCCCCAAGAATAAAAGTCCAGGACCTGATGGTTTTACAGATTAATTCTATCAAACATTCAGAAAAGAATTACCACCTTTGATCTGCAGGCTCTTCCAAAACATTGTAAAAACAGGAGTCTGGGACTAGAGTGGTGGTGCAGCAGTAAGGCATTTGCCTTGCATGCAATGGACTTGCCATGGTTTGATCCCTCAGCATCCCATTTGGTACCCCAAGTCAGGAGCAATCGATTTCTGAGCACATAGCCAGGAGTAGCCCCTGAGTGTCACTGGGTGTGGCCCCCCAAAAAACTGAAGGGAAAAAAGGCATCCTCCCTAACTCCTTTTAATATCACACTCATTCTCAAAGCAGGCAAAGATGTCACCAAGAAGGAAAACTACAGACCAATATAACTAATGAACATAGATGCAAAAGTCCTCAACTTAATTTTAGCAAATTGAATCCAACAATACATTAAAAAGATTATACACCATGACCAAGTGGATTTCATCCCAGGGATGCAAGGATGATTCAGCATATGCAAATCAATTAACATCATACACCACATCAACAATAAGAAAGACAAAACCACATGATCATATCAACCGATGCAGAAGAGGCATTCAACAAAATCCAATGCCCACTTATGATGAAAACACTCAGCAAAATAGGGTTGGAAGGAATCTTTTTCAAGATAGTTATAGCTATCTATCAAAAGCTCACAGCCAACATTATCCTTAGCAGCGAAAAACTGAAAACATTTCTTCTAAGGTCAGGTACTAGGCAAGGCTGTCCACAGTCTCCACTCTTATTCAACATAGTTTTAGACGTCCTAGCAATAGCAGCCAGGAAAGAGAAGGTAATTGAAGGAATCCAAATAGGGAAAGAGGAACTCAAACTATTTCATTTTGCAGATAATGTGATGATATACATAGAAAACTCTAAAGAGTCCATAGTAAAACTCCTAGAAACAATAAACCAATATAGCAAAGTGGCTGGCTACAAAGTCAATACACAAAAGACAGTAGCATTCCTTTATACAAATAATGAAGCAGAAGAAAGAGATTAAGAAATCAATCCTATTTAAAATAGTATATAAAAATATCAAGTACCCAGGAATCAGCCTAACAAAAGAAGTGAAAAACCTATACCATGAAAACTTCAAAACACTTTGGAAAGAAATGGAAGAGGACCTAAGGAATTGGAAGAACCATCTCATGGGTAAGAAGAACCAACATCAAAATAACTATCTTACCTAAACTACTATACAGATTCAATGCAATCCCTATCCAAATTCAGACATCATTTTTTAAGGACTTAGAACAATCAAGTATAAAATTTGAATGGAACCACAAGAGATCCGTTTGCCAAATCCATACTGAAAAACAAGAAACTGGGTGGCATTTGTTTACCTAACCTGAAGCTTTACTAAAATTTGTATGGAACCACAAGAATCCAAGTTAGCCAAATCTATACTGAAAAACAAGAAACTGGGTGGCATTTCTTTACCTAACCTAAAGCTTTACTATAAAGACAGAGAGATCAAAAGGCATGGTACAGGAACAAAGACGAATCTCACACCAACGGGTCAGAATAGAATATTCAGTGATGTACCCCAAATATATGGTCAACTAATATTTGACAAAGGTGCCAAGAAGTTGAAATGGAACAAATACAGTCTCTTCAACAAAAGGTGTTGAACAACTAGATAACCACCTGTAAGAAACTAAAGATTGATCCATACCTCACACCTTACAAAAAAATCCAACTTAAAATGGATTAAAGATCTTAAAATCAGCCCTGAATCTATGAAGTTCATTGAGGAAATAATAGGCAGAACACTTTAAGACTTATACCTCAAAAAAGTCTTTGATGAAAGAATGCTAATGACAAGAGGTATAGCACCAAACCTAAATAAATTTAACAACCTCAAACTAAAAGTTTCTGTATGGCAAGAGAAAGACTGGTTAAAACTAGAAGACAGCTAACGGAATGAGGAAAATATTTTTGCACCCAACACATCAGATAAAGGGTTGATATCTAGGATATTCAAAGAATTCAGAAAAGTTAGCTCCACAAAACCTAAGAAAGCCTTATCACCACTTTCCCTTAGAAATCATCCTCGGTTTTCTTATTCTTGTGTCTCCAGCTCTGAAGCAAACTGCCCTGTTATCCTGTTGACTTTTGGGCATTGACTGTGTGGTTTTCACACATATTACATCACACTGTCACCTTCTGGTCCTTGCAACTTTCTCCCCTACCGTCTGTGAGTTCTCTGGTGACAGTCACATCTTCATCATCACAGATGAATGTCTTAGCACAGGGCCTGGGAAATGAGCTCCTAAATAATTGATTACATCCCAGCATAGTTCTGGGCCTTTCCTGGGTCTAGATTTTCCACTCTTGCCTTCCTTATTTTTTTTTGGAAACATTGATATTTTCACAGAGAAACCACTAAAAATATCCGGAAGGTTATTCCAAAGTGCTACAAGCTAACACTGTGATTGGTGCCAATTTTGGAGGAAGAAGCACATGGTTTTGAAGCCAAACTTAAAATAGTGATGAAATGCTGATTTCAATTGGGACTCAAATAGGTCATATTTGCAGGCTGGTTACTAGGGAACTGCCCAGAGTGTGGTGGGTGGCTAGGACATTCAAACCAGGCTTTTACTGAAACAATCTCCTGTTAAGTTACACTTCTCTTTTAAAAATACATAAATGCAAACTCTTTAGGGGGAAGTGAGATGGCTGCTAAGAACAGGATGGAAACATGGTCACATCACTCAAAGAAAGTGCCATTTTAATTATAGTTGGAAGTCTGGTTCTGTCTTTCTGTGAGAACAGAAAATAAAGAGGGAACATTTCAAATGAAATATTAAAGGCCCACACAAGGAAGCCATGCTAATGTAACAGAAAGCCTTCACTAAGTGTGGTCAGAGATGCCGTCTACCACCACCACATCTTCAGTGATTTCTTCCCCTTCCAGTTCTTTGTTTTCTCTCTCTTTCTCTCTCACACTTTCTCTGCCTTCCTTCCTGCCTTCCTTCCTTCCTACCTTATTTACTTTTCCTTTTTCTTTCTTCTTTTTCTCTTTCTTTCTTTCTTTCTCTTCTTTCTTTCTTTCTTTCTTTCTTTCTTTCTTTCTTTCTTTCTTTCTTTCTTTCTTTCTTTCTTTCTTTCTTTCTTTCTTTCTTCTTTCTTTCTTTCTTTCTTCTTTCTTTTTTCTTTTCTTTCTCTTCCTTTTCTCTTTTTCTTTTTCTTTCTCTCTGCCTTCCTTCCTTTCTTTTCCCTCCCTCCCTTCCTTCCTCCCTCCCTCCCTCCTTCCCTTCTTACTTCCTTCCTCCTTTCCTTCCTCATTCAGACCTTATAATCTTCCTTTGGTTAAATAAATAACTTCCTACAGAAAACACTCTTCACTCTCCACTTTCATCATTCACACCTTTCTACCTCCTTCCCACCTTCCCCTGACTCTCACTGTCTTTCACAGACCCTTCTCTGCTACTTATTTCTTATTAAGGCACTATGATTTACAAAGTTACTCATGATTGGGTTTCAGGTATACAATGTCCCCACATCAATCCTTTCCCCAGTGTTTACTTCCTTCCATATGTCCCAGTCTACCCCTATAGCAATCACCTTACTTGGTTTTTCCTTTAAGGCACTATGGTTTGCAATACTGCTTCCAAAAACATTGTTACTAGTTTCTTAAATACAGTTCTACAAATGAAAGTTTCCTCAATCTACTCAGATTATAAATCTGAGTTTCTGTTGTTTTCAACCACAGCCCCATAGCTGAGTTCTCTGCATTTTAGTCTCACTAGAGAAGCTAAGCATTTGTTGAGTGACTGACTCAGGATCCTGGATCAATCAGACTCCATCAGATGAAAGACAAGTAAGACCCCTTAAATATCAATGAACTCAGGGAAGTAAGTTTTATTTTTCATGATAATTAAAATTAGAAGAAAGGAAAGAAAATGAGTGGAAGAGTAGAAGCAAATGTGAAAGGATGGGGGCTTGGGGCCAAGTGGTCTCAGGTGCATTGATAGAGATAAAAAGGACAGGACTAAATATCCAGCCAAAGGCAACAACAATGGAATCAAGAGACCCAAACTTTAACAATCTAAACTTAAAATGGACCGATTTTACTGGCAGGCCAGGGAGCAAATAGTGGTGGTACAGGATGCACTCTGGGAACATTGGTGGAGGGAGGTGAACATGGGTGGTGGAATTGGCCTTGATACATTGCATGACTGAAACTCAGCTATGAAGGATTTTGTAAATCACAATGGTTTCAATAAAATTAAAGGGAAAAAATTAGAAAAGACCAGTTATAATAATAATTAATATATGCAAATGAATCCTGCCTGGATTATGTCATCTCTGTGCCAGCCCTGTCACAAATATAATTTTAAATACTTTTCATGAAGAAAAAAAATTCATGAAGGCAAAGATGTCAAGAACCCGTGAAAATCACAGTGAGGCCCTGGATTCACTTTTTAGAGCTTCTGTAATTAAAGGTAAAAAAGTATGCACCTCTGCAAATATTTTTTTCCAAAAATTATTATCTTTATTTTTATGGTGTGTTTGCATTGAACATTTTCCATTTCTCACATTTGTATGCAGTTCACTGCTCATCACTGGTCTAGAAAGTACATAGGCTTCTCCCTAGAGTTGATAAATCAATATATATGGAATGTGACATGCTACTGTGTTACTTTGTTCACACAATTGCCCCTTTGATGGCTTCATAAAAGGTGGGAGAGAGAGAAACTTCTCGTGATATCTGTAAAATATACTCCACATTCAGTCTCTGTGTTTCAAGACATAAAGTTCTCTTTCCAGTTTTTAAAAACTCTCATTTTTGTGTGTCAGGGCCAAATGAAATGTGTTTGAGCAGGCTCTTGTTTAAATACAGAAATGTAACCGTTCCTCTCTTCAAGCCAAGCCTTGCTTCACACCCTGCATGTATGTGTGTAATGTTTATTTTAGCAGACAAGGATTAGGATTTAGCTGGTTTGAACACACTGGTGAGTTTTGGGGTTTTTTTTGTTTATTTTTTTTAGTTTTAAAGTGTAATGACTTGAGAGTTTATATTTTTAAACTTCAAGATAATTTTTTCTTCCAGGTAATTTATATTCAACTTGAGCTTATAATTTAGGAAATAATAATTTTCTTTTCTCAGGAGGTGGAATACATGATGTTCTCTAAAGGACTGACATTATCTTGCAATTATATCTTTTTATTTCTTTTACCTAAACATAATTATCTCCAACCCAAATAAAATCCAGAAGATGAAGCGACCTTTTTCTTTTCACCACAAATTATAATTAAAACCATCAGATACTGTTTTATTCCATTAATTAATTTGCTTTCTGTCAAAATGTCCTCTGTCCCTTTCTAACATAAAAGCAACTTATATCATTGAAAACTATTTATGCAATGACCTAAACGCAGTTAATTTTGCATCTGCATAAATGCTCTGTGTTTTAGCCTTCTTTGATTATTTTTCTTCTCATGGTCATAAAACTACAAACTGAGAAAGATTCTGAATCCTGCTAAAAGAGCAAACCTCAGTTTCCCCTCACCAGTGGTTCCATTTGTTACCATAGACAAACACACAACCCAAGGGCCTGGCTAATACTTGAAACATTCTAACTGGATCATAGAATTGT